>NC_057813.1:264213148-264261054 GCF_018294505.1 Triticum aestivum
AACGCTCACTGTTCATCCAATCGATCAGCTTCAGTTAGCAGCAGTAGCGAAGCAATCGCTTGATCAGGTTCAGTTAACAGCCATCGATCGATCGCTCGGGTTTAGTAATGCGTAGCCTACAGTGCAAACGCTCGAGTTCAGTTAGAGCCCAACGCCTCGCTCGGGTTCACTTAGAGCCAACGCCTCGCACGTGTACGAGAGAAACGCGCATCGCTCGGCCCCCGACCTCCCACCATAACCGGCAACTCCCCGAAATTTTCCTCGCCCTCGCTTCTACCACGGTTTTTTCCATCATGGACGGCCCAAAGAATGTCATGCAGCTGCGTCTCCGGCCCGCCCAGGACGAAAAGCCCATTTTCTGTCATGATTTTTTGTCATAGAAGTAGGAGCCCACCACATCTATGATGATACCGGGTTTTGTCACAATTATCGTCATAGAAGTGTCATATGTATGACAGAAAAAAAAAATTGTTCGGCCCAAAATGTCACGGATGTGTCTTTTTTTTGTAGTGCCATTGCTTGCTCTGACATGTTTATGCATTCTCATACTCTTATGATCTATCATCACATGATTGCATGCATGTAGGGGGAGCCAATGCATGTTGCATATCTTTCCAAAGCTTTACTTGATTTTTCCTTATATCTTTATCTAAAGCTTTGATGTATGTTGTCATCAATTACCAAAAAGGGGGAGATTGAAATCACAAGTTCTCCCTGGGTGATTTTGGTAATTCATGACAACATATCTCTGGTTGGACTAATACTTTTACCTAGTGCATTTCAGATAAGTTCAATATTGGAGTGGCTTGGACATGGACAAGAGGATGTGGAACCCCTTCAAAATTCTAAGGACAAATATTGGCAAAAGCTCAAGACTCTACATTTCCTATTTTAGTGATCCAAGATCACATTGAGTCCATAGGAAAGCCAATACTTTTAAAAGGGGATGAGGTGTTTCTTAATGGCTTGCTTGCTCAAAGTGATTAGTGATATGCTCCAAAACCCTCAGCCACTTTCTCACATCCACATATGTCTTAAACCTAAATGTCAAACTCGGCCCCACCGACTTTGTCTATTCAGCGCAGCCGAGTTTCATCATATTCATCCACTGCCAAACTCTAGTTACATCGGTCTTACCAATAGGGATCTCGGTCTCACCGAGAAGGGCTTGCAATATGTCTATGATCTGGTGCAACATTTTCGGTCTAACCGAGTTTGTGCAGTCGGTCCCATCGAGTTTGCTTGACCAATCCTCTGTTTAATTATTACCAAAATCGGTCTCGCCGAGTTTGAGTAATCGGTCAAACCGAGTTGAGGTTTTACCCTAACCCCTGCACATCGGTCTCACCAAGATGACTATATCAGTCCCACCAAAAATCATAACGTTCACATTTTGAACTAAATCGGTCCGACCGAGTTTGCTGACTCGGTCCCACCAAGTTTGGGAATCTATGTGTAATGACTAGATTTTGTGTGGAGGCTATATATACCCCTCCACCCACTCTTCATTCATGGAGAGATCCATCAGAACAATCCTACACTTCCACTACTCATTTTCTGAGAGAGAATCACCTACTCATGTGTTGGGGCCAAGATATTCCAATCCTACCATATAAATCTTGATCTCTAGCCTTCCCCAATTTGCTTTCCACTCAAATCATCTTTCCACCATAGCCAAATCTATGAGAGAGAGTTGAGTGTTTGGAAGACTATCATTAGAAGCACAAGAGAAAGGAGTTCATCAACAACACACCATCTATTACCTTTTGGAGAGTGGTGTCTCCTAGATTGGTTAGGTGTCACTTGGGAGCCTCTGTCAAGATTGTGGAGTTGAACCAAGGAGTTTGTAAGGGCAAGGAGATCACCTACTTTGTGAAGATCTACCCTAGTGAGGCAAGTCCTTCATGGGAGATGTCCATGATGGGATAAACAAGGTTGCTTCTTTGTAGATCCTTCATGGGTGGAGCCCTCCGTGGACTCGCGCAACTGTTACCCTCCATGGGTTGAAGTCTCCATCAACGTGGATGTACGATAGCACCACCTATCGGAACCACGCCAAAAATCTCTGTGTCTCCAATTGCATTTGCACACTCCAATCCCATCACTTTACTTTCTTGCAAGTTGCATGCTTTACTTTCCGCTGCTCATATACTCTTTGCATTCGTGCTTGAATTGTAATGTGTATCTTGAAATTGTGTTAATCTACCACCTCAACTTGAAAAACTTAAAAACTATCAACTTTGTTTGTTGAGCATCTAATCACCCCCCTCTAGACACCTCTTCTCGATCCTTTCAATTAGTCGCCAAGTTAAATAAGGGTTTGCATGCTATCAGTACTAGTAAATTGTACGTGCTTTGCACGTCATTTAAATATATATAAAAAGCATGGAAAAATACATTTGAATATGTATTTCCTTTTCTATAATCATACTTGACAAGATCCAACTTGGTTCTTACCTCTCTATAATCTAGATTGTTCTAGCCTCCTTTTATTAGAGTATCAGATGAGCATGTGGATAGATACTTCTAGAACACATGTGATGGTACAGTTGGCTTTTCAATTAGAAGGACACGTGGCAGTATCCTATGAGTTAAAAACTATATCCAACGGATGATAATGCTCGGATTTGCCATCTCTTGACCATTGGATGGGCATATCCAACGACTAATATTTGATGTTATTGGCACACTGGTATAGAAAATATGTTGATGAAAAATAAGCACATTGTAGATTCATCAGATTAATTCAAGCCACATGTAAAACCCATTTATCCAAACCAAGCATGATTAAGAACTAGGAAATATAGCATCTGTATATGTTTCTCATGTATTAAGTGCAGTCAAATTTGATTTATTCCTCACATGGTATATTATAACAGAATGCAGTCACAACAATTGAACATCGCACTGCAGAATTTAACCAAGCAGTTAACTAAATACCACAACAAATGAACCAACCGTTAATTGAGCACCACATTGCACAATATAACATACACCTAATAGAATATCAGATAGTTAACCAAACAAAGCAAGCTTAACAACTTGGAAACATAGCAATTGTATTTGTTTCTCATGTATTTAGTATAGCCAAATTTGATTTATTTCTCACATGGTATACAATAACAGAATGCACAAACAACAATTGAACATCACATTGTAGAATTGAACCAAATAGTTAACTAAACACCACAACAAATGAACCAAACGTTAACTGAGCACCACATTGCACAATATAACATATATAGTCCTAATAGAAGATCAGACAGTTAACCAAATCAAGAATTCTTGACAACTTGGAAAATTGCACCCTAAAGATTTGGAGAATTGAACCAAACAGTTAACTGAACACCACATTGGACGACATATAGAACATATACACTAGAGCAGAAGATTTCATGGTAAAAGTAGATAGCAGAATTCACTAGAATTTGTCAAGGACGGGTTGTAGCTAGCAAACTGAACATGGGTCCTTATAGTGAGCTAATAAGACAAGCTACTCATTGTCGGAGATACCGATGATGATTGGCTCCTTGGACATGGAAGAGGGCAAGTCCTATGCATTGTGGGTGCCCTCGTCATAGTGGTGAGTTGACTGAGCCACTCCGGGCACCAACCTGCTGGCTCTCGAGATGAGGTAAGCACATGCACGCTGAGAAAACACCTCGTAATCTTCGTCGAAGGCACCGTGTCGCGGTGTTGGCACGCGAGACGTTGACGGTGGCCTCGATGGCGAGGTGCTCCTCCAAGATTTGGGGGTCGGCATGAATGGCTGCCATCGCGACCTCATCTGCGCGTGCGGTAGTGATTTGCTTCTCAACTGCCAAATGCTCCTTGAGATCCTGGCTATACTGCGTGCACCATGGTTCACGGTGGGGCTTATTTGGTGGAGGGGTCAGTGATTTGGGTGGAAGGTGCCGTGCTCGCACCGACGGTCGGGGCATGTGGGATGTGGAAGGAGGAGGAGGATGGGGGTCGGGTGTGGATTACCTTCCTGGAGAGGCGAGGCCGAGCAGCGTGAAGGAGGGTTGCCGGCGAGGGGAGCGGCGCTGCAAGCAAGGAGTGAAGGTTTCAACATGGAAAGGAAGGCGAAAACAGGGGAAATGTGGCTTTTGGTAAGGAGGAGGGGCGGGGAGGTAGATATTTCCACGGAAGCCGAAAATTTGGAATCGCTTCAGCGAAGAAATTGACACACAAAGTGTCATCAGACACGGTCCCTTATTCAGGGCGGGTTGTGGATTGTAGTCGTCACACCTTCTCGCGTAAGCCATAGGCGTACTATACACCGGTGATGCTCCAGGATATTTTGTACTGCATCTCACACGGTTGGTGATAATAAGCTGTGTGGGATCTACTTTATTTTTCATCTTAATTTGAATTACATAATGGGGTCATAGCTGCAAAGGATGGTGTTTGGATTGCTAGAACTTCTATCTGTAGTGAACATCCAACTATAGGTGTGTCGTCAAAAAATTTGGAATTATTCAGGGTTCGTTTGGACATTTTTATACGGTAACTTGGTTTTCTAGGCATTTCAGGTGCACAACTGAAAATTAAACCACATGCACATGCTCCGGTGCACCAAAACGGGTTGTAAAATGATATATGTGTTCATGGGTTGATGCTTACGTCCCATTCAACAAATGGGGATGAATTTCAAACACTGTCGGATTACAGGTTCCGCAAACCCTTGAGAGGTTCGAACTTTGGGGTGCTTGCGGAGATCTCAACCTACCCAGCCTGCCTACTCGTGATCCTCCTAAGCCTAGCGCGACAAGCTCAAAGAGACAAAGAGACACAACCGTTTATCCTGGTTCGAGCCACCTTGTAGTGTAATACCCAACTCCAGCGTTTTGGGAGATAGCCTCGGAGGGCTGAGGATGAACTAGTAAAGTGGATGAACTGGCCTCAGGAGGTGAGGTGTTCTCGAGCTCAAGAGAGAGGGTAAAGTGGTTGGGTGAGAATGGATCCGATCCCCTTCTATGGTGGTGGCTAGTCCTATTTATAGTGGCCTTGGTCCTCTTCCCAAATTTTGGAGGGAAGGGATCCCACAACGGCCAGATTTGAAAGGGGACAAGTAGTACAGCTTATCCTGACAAAAGTAGTCTTCCCCAGCGAAAAGCTTCTGGTCGTGACACTGTGGTGGGCTCGTCGATGACCTCCATCCTGCCATCCTGGCGGTCTTGGTCTCGTTGCACCAGAATGGAAACCTTTGGCTGATTCCTCGGGACTCCGCGCCTGTGGCTTGCCTCCTTTGCACCGAAGAGGAAACATACTCTCTGCGCCCGCCTGGTGCCCGCCTGGCCTTGGTCATCATGGCTCGCGTCAGCTGCGCCTCGTGAGGTGAACCGTGCATAGAACTCTCCGCCCCTAGGGAGTCAGCCTGGTGAGGCCGATCCCCTCGGGGATCTTGGCGTCGTCCGCCTCGCGAGGCTTGGCCCCTCGCGAGGGTCCTTAGTTGTTGATGCTGAAGCTGGGCCGTACTAGGCTGTCGATGAAGCCACGTGCTAGGACGCAGGTAGGCAGGGCTGGATACCCCCAAATCCAGGACATCAACAGTAGCCCCCGGGCCCAAGGCGCGCTTGGACTTGGCCTCCAGGCGAAGCCAAAGGTCAAGTGTAGAGCGTCGCAGGCCCTAACCGCCTACGCCCTTGAGGACGCATGGAGATTGAAGGGACGTGGGCGACTCCGCTTCCCCATGCCGCCTCGGCAACTGCTCGACTTGACGGGACGATGCCGGATGCAGAAGGTCATGATGGCGCGAGGTCGTGGAGGCCGGTGGTTGGCCTCCCTTGGCTATAAATGTGAGGGAGGGGCAGAACCCCTCGCCCATCTCTCCTTCGTCTTGCTTCCCCCTGCATCTTCTCTTCTCCATATTGTGCCCATGGCGTCGCCAAGGAGGTTTTTTCAGCGGCCGAGAAGGGAAAGGCTTCCAAGGAGGGGCCTGCCGCTCCGCCTCCCAAGAGAGGTTGCGGTCGCCCCCGCAAGCATCGCTCGGTTCCCACGGCGGCTCCTAGAGGGCGCGGGCGCGCACCCCCCAGAGCTGGCTCTCCTCTTGGTGCCCGCGATGGCACTTGTTCTCGCGGTAGGTGCCACCGGCTTAGGTGCAGCCCCCATGATAAAGGGAGGCGCGCCGTGACCGTGCGCCCTCCTCGGTCGTGCTTCTCTTCGCTGGACGTGCTCCCTGAATTCGTGGTGTGGACGGAGAGCCCGTCTGGCACCTCGCTCCGGCTTCCGTCTTTCTTCTCCGACGAACTTCCCTCCTCGGGGCTTGATGGTCTCTGGTTGCAGGCCAACGGTTGCTGCAGCAGAGCTTATTGGGTTGGTGCCGAGGTCGCCGCCTCCGGCAGCGTGGTCCTAACCCGTGGCTGACAGACTTTTGCCCACGCACGTGGCCTGGGCGGTAGGTGTACCCTCCACTTCAAGTACGATGGACTGGCAACCCTCTATGTGAGGGTGTTCAGGGAGGACGGCCGCCGCGTGGGGTGCTGCCCGAAGGATGGCAGCGACGACAATGGTGGCGAAGCCGAGCTTGGTCTTGGCGACACGCGCTCCTCCTCCCACGACGGCAGCTCTTCCTCGGACTTGATGGCTACGACAACGGCGCTCCAGTGAAGCTGGAGAGGAGCCTGGCGTGAGGCTGGGGGCCGACGAACTTGGACTCAAGGCCGGCGGCCCTAGGTCGCCTATGGTCGAACTGGTGAAGTGTCGGGCCACCTTGAGGCGCTGCTTGAGGATGCGGCGCTGGTACCGAGCTTGTACGCCCCCGGGCCCTCTTTGTTTAGACTTTCCTTTCTCCTGTAATTCGAAAAAAAAGATGTACCCTGCAGGGCATCTAATGAACTATGGCAATTATGCCCTTTATGCTATGCTTGCTATCTTGATGATGTGTTGTAATGTTTGCGGTCTGATTAAGTTAAGGTAGGAAAGCTTAGCTTGGTATGTGTAGTAGTTTTCCACCTCATGAAAACCTGGCCTCAGGTACTTGACGGGGCCCCCTTTCTCGGGGAGCCTTGGGTGCAGCCCCTGGAAGACGCCTTGGGGTCTCATGAGCCGTTGCATGGGATGTCTTTGAAGGAAGAGAAAACTGACGAGCGGCTCACTCCCCCTTACGCAAGCCCCCTGCAATATATTAGCTCAGACTTGATGCACCATGTCGCGCTGCCCAGGGGGCACGGTCATGAGGGGTGCTGGTGCCCGTGAGCTTGATCGAGGGCTCCGCGCGAGGATGAAGTCGAAGCACCAGGGATTGGCATGGTGCGTGTGCGCGAGGACAGGCCTAAGGTGCACACACCTACCTAGCCCCATGAGCGGGGCGTGCGAGAGGAAGTGACGCGCGACTGCCACCTCTCATGCCCTTAGGCCAAAAACAACCCAGGAGAAGGAAACAGTTCGAGGAACCAGGGTTCAAAAATACCAAATCCATTGAAAGTTTACTAAAAAACTGCAAGCAACTTCGGAAAGCAAATGAACAGCCGCGTCCGGCACCTAATCTAGTCTTCTCACCAGCGCGGAGCTAAGTGCTGCCACTAAGACGTGGGAGGGAGCCCCCATGAGGCCCCAGGGTGACTCTCAGGACACTCAGGGGCGTGTACAGCCCCACTCATTATTACGTAAGAGTGTCACGAGCGGAGACCTTCATAGGCCGGAGCCTTGCTTCACAAGTCGGAGCCTTTCTTCAGGGGTAGAACTTCTGGAGGTGCTGGATGTTCCAGGACTTCTGGATGGGGACCCCGACCTGTGTCTCCAAGCGCACGACACCTGGCCTGGAGACATGGGCAATCCTAAATGGGACCTCCCGCATGGGAGAGAGCTTGTGCAGCCCCTCCCTGGAGAGCAACCGCCTCAGGACGATGTCGCCCATCTCTAACATGGAACGGACGCTGCGGCAGTGGTACCGCCGCAGCGCCTGCTGGTACCTCGCCGTCCGGAGCGAGGCTTGACGGCGTCGTTCCTCCCCTAGCACGAGATCCATCCCCCACATGGTGTCCTGGCATGCCTCGTCAAACGCCAGGACCTGCGTGGAGTGATGCTTGACCTCGTGAGGGAGAACCACTTCTGCTCCGTAGACGAGGAAGAACGGCGTCTCTCCCGTTGGCTTGGTCACTGTGGTGTGGATGGACCACAGCATGGACTGCAGCTCTTCGAGCCAGCCCCTACTGCAGGCCTCGAGCTTCTTCTTGAAAGTCCTAGTCTTGAGGCCCCTCAGGACTTCTGTGTTGGCCCGCTCAGCCGGGCCGTTGCTCTGTGGGTGTGCCACTGAGGCGTAGCATAACTGCGTTCCAAGGTTAGCACACTATGTTTTGAGAAGGTTGCTGGTGAACTATGAGCCATTGTCGGTGATGATGCGGTTGGGGACCCCAAACCAGCTCATGATTCCCTTGATGAACTTGACGGCCGATCCAGCTTTGATAGTGCGCTCAGACTCTACCTCCGCCCACTTGGTGAACTTGTCGATGGCGACGTAGAGGTACCGGTAGCCCCCTGGCGCTCGAGGGAATAGCCCCAAGATGTCCAACCCCCAGACCGTGAACGGCCATGTGAGCGGGATTGTCTGTAGGCCCTGCGTAGGCTGGTGGATTTGCTTGGCGTGAAACTGGCATGCTTCACAAGAGCGCACCATCTCTGCAGCATCGTTGAGCGCGGTGGGCTAGCAGAAGCCGCTGCGGAACGCCTTGCCCACCAGAGTGCGGGACGAGGAATGATGCCCGCAATCCCCACCATGTATGTCCGTTAATAGCTCGAGCCCATGTTCCCTGGAGATGCACCGCAACGAAGCGTCATTGGGCCTCTTGCGATATAACTCACCATCCCGGATGCAGTACGCGGTAGCTTGACGGGCCACACACTCGGCGTCTTCCTCCTTCTCCGACAGGGTCCCTTGAAGCAAGTACGTCTTGAACTCTTCGGTCCAGCACCCCTCATGTGGCTCTAGCACGAGCAGCAGGCGGGCTCCTGAGGGGTGGCCACAGGCTGGGGCGCCCGTCTCAGGTGCCTGTGGCAAGTCCTCTTGAGGCGGTGCTGGAGTCATGGTGTGGGGGGTCGCAGACGGCTTGAAGAGCCTCTCCTCAAACACCCCCGGCTCCTGAGGGAGCCCACAGGAGGCTCTCTTGGCGATGTGATCCGCTTCCTTGTTCATTTCACGCGGCACGTGCTGCAGCTCCACGCCCATGAACTGCTTCTCCATCTTGCGCACCTCTTCTAGGTACACCTCGATGTGCTCGTCCTTAGGCGTGTACTATTTGTTGGAGAAGTTGACGAGGAGCCGGGAGTCGCCCTTGATGGTGAGGTGCTTCATCCCAGGGCGGCTGCGGCCCTGAGTCCAGCGAGCAAGCCCTCAAATTATGCAATTGTCGGTGTACTAGAGTAGGGGTACCCTAGTATCCCGAACTCGTGCACGGGCAGTTGCAGCACCCCGTGGCAAGGCTTGCCGGGTGACCGCCAAGACCCTCCGTGGATCCCTTGAAGACCATTCAAGAACAAAGTACTCAAATCAAGGCCCCGGCAAGAGGAGCTTGCCGGGAAGGCCAAACAAGGCCCCGGCAAGAGGATCTTGCCGGGAAGAGACAAGACCCAGGCAAGAGGAGCTTGCCGGGAAGGCTACTCAAGGCTGACCAAGAAAGCTTGCCGCGACGCGCCCTGCGTCCCGGCAAGATCCGGCGAGCGACAAGCTTCCGGACGCGACAAGACGACGGCCGCGGCAAGGAGCTTGCCGCGGGAAACCCCCACTTCGTGCCCGCGCTCCAGCACACCTGCTAACGTGTCGCTCTGGGACTCTCCCAAGCACACGTGGCAGGAGGCCGTGCAGCTAGGGGTACGTGGTGGCAAGTGGAGATGAAGAGAAGCCCATCGTGGCAAACGGTGGCGCTCCTAACGGTCACCTTTTGCACTGTTTAGGAGACTCAGACAGGCATTTAATGCCCTTGTCCCCTGCCGTCAGAGTTAGGTAGGGTACATTGTATGCACAGTAGCGGTAGCTGCACCTACCGCATCCTTTTCCATTTTTACCCTTCTAGTCTACGTTGCCACCTGTGGGTAACCCCTTGAAAGTATAAAAGGAGGCCCAAGCGCAACGTAGAGGGGGTTCGGCCAGTTCGGCTCATTGGAGATAGCAGAAACACTCCCACGCTCAGTCTGGTAGCGTCGATCGCTCCTGAGCAAAGATTCAATACACACAAACAAGCAGCAGTAGGGTTTTACGCATCCGTGCGGCCCGAAGCTGGGTAAAATCCCCTCCGCGTGCACCGCCTCGATCCGCTCTTTGTGCGCTCTCCGCCTCCCACCGAACCGTAAGGGGCCCTGTCCCCATAGGTGTTGGTGGAATCAGCACCCCCCGACATCTCTGGCGCGCCAGGTAGGGGGCGTCGAGATTGTGCGAACCCGATCCGGCGTGCACGCAAGCTAAATCTTCATCTTCTTCATCGACATGCCACCGAAGAAGAAGGGTTCGGAGGCAGCTGTCCCGTCTGCGTCGCTTCCACCGCCTCCGGAGCAAACGGGTGGTGGACTGGACGCCGGCGGAGGAATGGGCGTCGACGAGGGTGCCTACAGCGCTGCCAAGTCCAAGGACAAGGCGGCACAGACCTCGGCGTCCATGCGAGCACCGCGCCCCTCTCAGGAGGCGCGGGACCAGCAGCGTCATAGCGTTCGCAGCGCTATACGTCCGCTGACCCAAGATCAAGCTGGTGGTTCGCGTGACCAGCATGCACGCCAGCATGCTGGCCCCAGCGAGGTGCGGTCACCGGGACGGGACGCTGCTCCTTCTAACTTGGTTAGGAGTCCGAGCATGCCCCTCTCCTCGCACCGTTCACCTCCGCCGCCCACCACTCCAGCAGAAGCCTTCTCGTGGGCCCAGCTGCTCTTGGACTATCCTCCGACGGCGGACAAGACCGACGAATGGAGGGCCACTATCCAGAGCCTCATCGGCTTCGCCAAAGGCGACACTGCGCGCCAACCAAGCACCTCGCTGCCGCGGCAGGATAGCCGGACGCGAGCCGATGGCAACAAGACTGAGGGAGGTGCGACTTCCATGCACTCCCCACTACGAAGGCCAAAATCGCCAACTCGCCGTGTCCACCCCAACAGCGGCTCCACCGCGTCGTCGGACCCACGAGTTCGTCGCGACCAGCGCCAAGTTCTCCATGAACGATAACAAGAAGACGCCCGAACCCGCATCGAGCGCCGAAGAGAAGCGCGACATCAATCCGACAAGCGCGCTGGGCTCTCTTTTGACATGCATGCGCCAGGGGAACCAGGCGATCTGCCGTACGCAGTAGGTTGTCCTGCGTTCACCCGTGAGCTGCGGCAAGTCCAGTGGCCCAGCACAAAGAATTTCAAGCCAGACGTGCCGGAGAAGTACGACGGCAAGACGCATCCGTCGGAGTTCCTCAGCATCTACACCATTGCGGGGCAGGCTGCCGGGGGGCGAGATGACAAGATTCTTGCCAACTACTTCCCGCTGGTGCTCAAACCCAATGTCAGATCCTGGCTCATGCACTTGCCGGACAACTCCATATCCACCTGGGCTGATCTGTGCCATCAGTTTGTCGGCGCCTTTACAGGCGGCCACAAGCCACATGGCCAAGAGAGTGATCTTCATCTGCTCGCCCAGAAGGAAGGAGAGCCATTGCGCAAGTACATTCAGAGATTCAGCCGCGTACAGCACAACATCCCAGACGTCCACCCCGCCGCGATCATCAGCGCGTTCCATCAGAACGTGCGAAACCGAAGGATGAGGGAGGAGATGGCGATGTGTAAGATCAGAGACGTCAACGAGCTTTACGCCTTCGCTGACAAGTGTGCACGCGCTGAAGAGGGGAGGAGGCTCCCCGGAGAAAGTACAGGAGCAGGAGGATCTGACAGTGAGGATCCCGCCCCGGCAAGGAAAGGCCGGCGGCGGAACAACAAAAGGAATAAGGGTAAGGAAGTGCTGGCTGTCGAGCAGACCGGCAACGGAGGTGGCGCCAAGGAAGCTATGGCTGGTGGCTCCGACAAGGAGGCCCATCTGGTGGCGGCCGCCGACAAGCAGGACAGCTCCGGCAGGCAATATTGCAAGATTCACCGCACCAAGGGTCACGATCTCCAGAACTGCAAGAAGGTCGAACAGCTTTCTGAGCAGCAGAAAGCTGAATACGAGCGACGTGACAAAGAGAAGGCCCAGGAAGGAACTGGTGGATCCGGCAAGAAACGCCCCAGCCGGGGAGGACGCTGCGGCAAGGCCAAACAGTGGCAAGGAGACAGACCTCCCCACGGCCGCGACAAGGATGAAGATGATGACGATGACGAAGACGTGGATGATGATGAGGCCGATGAGCAGGAATTTCAGAAAGCCACAGAGGTCCTGTGCGTTGACGGTGGCGCCTCTCTGCATACTTCGCACCGCCAGCTCAAGCAGTGGATGCGGGATGTGAATGCAGCGGAGCCATCCATAGAGTCACGCAAACCCCTGAAATGGTCCAGCACGCCTATCATCTTCGACATTGGGGATCACCCTGATCGCATAACTGCGGTCGGGTGCTTGCCGATGTTGGTTTCACCAACTATCCGCAACCTCAAGGTCACAAAGATGCTAGTTGACGGCGGGGCCGGCTTGAATCTCATCTCCTCCGCGGTCCTTCACAAACTCCAGATCCCCGACAGTGAGCTTGAAGAGACCGACACATTCCAAGGAATCAACCCGGGAAGGAGCAAGCTGAGAGGGAAGATCACGCTGCCGGTCACATTTGGCAGCGAGCTGAATTTCAGAACTGAGAGGGTCACATTTGACGTTGCCGATTTTCCATTTCCCTACAATGGGATCCTTGGCCGTCCAGCGCTCGCCAAGTTTATGGCAGCCTCTCACTATGCATACAACGTGCTCAAAATGCCAGGCCTGATAAGTGTCATCTCTGTCCCCGGCGACAAGAAGGATGCCCTTATCTGCGCCGACAAGACCTACCGGGAAGCAGCTCCGCAGCCGATCACCACACACTTGCCGCTGAAGCTCCCGGGGGGAAGAAGAAGGCCAAGTCCGGCAAGAGCTCTGATGCCCACTCCGGCAAGCGCACCTCTTTGGAGTGCTGCGCTACCATCGAGGTCGCACCATCGAGCTCCACCGGCAAGTGCAAGAAGACGATGGCAGCTCCACCCAAGACCAAGAAGGTGTCCGCCAAGGAGGACGGCACTGGTGGTACCTTCACCATCAGTGCCACGCTTGACCCCAAATAGGAAAGCGCGCTCATTGCTTTCCTGCGGGCGAATGTCGACGTGTTTGCATGGCAACCGTCAGATATCCCCGGTGTTCCCAGGAAAGTAATCGAGCACCACCTTGCGGTCTATCCTCATGCGCGACCCGTCAAGCAGAGAGTCAGGAAGCAGGCAGTGGAGCGCCAAGAGTTCATTGCAGAAGAGATCAGGAAATTGGAAGCAGCAGGCCTTGTCAGAGGAGTGCTCCATCCCACGTGGTTGGCCAATCCTGTAGTCGTGCGCAAGGCGAGCAGGAAGTGGAGGCTTTGTATAGACTTCACTGATGTCAATAAAGCTTGTCCCAAAGATCCATTTCCCTTTCTGCGCATTGACCAGATTGTTGACTCCACAGCTGGATGTGATTTGCTTTCATTTCTTGATGCGTATTCAGGATACCATCAAATATTCATGGCAAAAGAGGATGAGGAGAAAACCGCATTTATCACCCCTTGTGGCACATACTGTTTTGTACAGATGCCCTTTGGGTTGAAGAATGCTGGTTCAACATTTGCAAGAGTAGTCCATGTCACTTTTGAGCCACAGATACACAGAAATGTGGAAGCCTACATGGATGATATAGTGGTCAAGAGCAAGGACAAGGCTACCCTGATCCAAGATTTAGAAGAAACTTTTGCAAATCTGCGCAAGATCAACCTCAGGCTCAACCCCGAGAAGTGCGTGTTTGGAGTCCCTTCCGGCAAGCTTCCCGGGTTCTTTGTGTCTCAGCGGGGGATTGAAGCCAACCCCGACATGATTAAGGCCATCGAGCAGATTGAAGCACCGAAGCGCGTCAAGGATGTGCGAAGGCTTGCCGGTTGTGTGCCTGCTCTCAGCAGGTTTATCTATAAGTCTACTAAGCGCGCCCTGCCATTTTTCAGAATATTGAGAGGAGTGCTCCATCCCACGTGGTTGGCCAATCCTGTAGTCGTGCGCAAGGCGAGCGGGAAGTGGAGGCTTTGTATAGACTTCATTGATGTCAATAAAGCTTGTCCCAAAGATCCATTTCCCTTTCCGCGCATTGACCAGATTGTTGACTCCACAGCTGGATGTGATTTGCTTTCATTTCTTGATGCGTATTCAGGATACCATCAAATATTCATGGCAAAAGAGGATGAGGAGAAAACCGCATTTATCACCCCTTGTGGCACATACTATTTTGTACGGATGCCCTTTGGGTTGAAGAATGCTGGTTCAACATTTGCAAGAGTAGTCCATGTCACTTTTGAGCCACAGATACACAGAAATGTGGAAGCCTACATGGATGATATAGTGGTCAAGAGCAAGGACAAGGCTACCCTGATCCAAGATTTAGAAGAAACTTTTGCAAATCTGCGCAAGATCAACCTCAGGCTCAACCCCGAGAAGTGCGTGTTTGGAGTCCCTTCCGGCAAGCTTCTCGGGTTCTTTGTGTCTCAGCGAGGGATTGAAGCCAACCCCGACAAGATTAAGGCCATCGAGCAGATTGAAGCACCGAAGCGCGTCAAGGATGTGTGAAGGCTTGCCGGTTGCGTGGCTGCTCTCAGCAGGTTTATCTCTAAGTCTGCTGAGCGCGCCCTTCCGTTTTTCAGAATATTGAAAAAGGCAGGTCCGGTGAAATGGACTCCGGAAGCGGAGGCTGCGCTGCAGGACTTGAAGAGGTACCTGTCCTCCACTCCAATACTTGTCGCACCTAAGCCACAAGAGAAGTTGCTGTTGTACCTAGCAGCAACCAATCAAGTGGTTAGTGCTGCGTTAGTAGCGGAGAGGGAGGCGGACGATGAGCCAGCAACCGCGGCAAATGAATCCAGCGACAAGCAGGGGGCTTCTCCGACAAGCTCTGGTCCCGACAAAGATGGATCTGCGCAGATGTGCAAGGACGTGCAGAAGAAGATGGTGCAGCGACCAGTTTACTTTGTCAGCTCCCTTCTCCAGGGGGCTAGGTCGAGGTACTCTGGTGTGCAAAAGTTCCTTTTCGGCCTTCTCATGGCCTCGAGAAAGCTGCGCCATTACTTCCAGGCACACGAGATCACTGTCGTCACTCGCTTTCCGCTGAAGAGGGTACTGCAGAATCCAGAAGCAACAGGCAGGATTGTCGAGTGGGCGTTGGAACTGTCAAGCTTTGGCCTCAAGTTTGAGAGCACTGCAACTATCCAAAGCAGGGCATTGGCAGAGTTCATAGCAGAGTGGACGCCAACTCCAGATGAAGAAATTCCAGAGGCGAGCATCCCCGTCAAGGAGTCAAGCAAAGAGTGGCTGATGTACTTTGATGGTGCCTTCTCGCTGCAAGGCGCCGGTGCTGGCGTGCTGCTTATCGCACCCACCGGAGAGCACCTCAAGTACATAGTCCAGATGCACTTTCCCAAAGAGCAAGCAACCAACAATACTGCAGAGTATGAAGGGTTGCTTGCCAGTCTCACAATCGCAGCCGACCTTGGGATCAAGAAGCTCATTATCAGGGGTGACTCACAGCTTGTCGTCCGCCAAGTGAACAAGAACTACCAGAGTCCATTGATGGAAGCTTATGTTGATGAAGTGACAAAGCTAGAAGCACACTTTGACGGCCTGCAAATGGAACACGTTCCACGAGCTCAGAACGGTATTGCTGACGGCCTGTCAAAGTGCGCAACACTAAAGTTACCTGTGGAACCAGGGATTTTTTTGCTCAAGCTGACTCAACCATCCGTGACACCATCAACTGGACCAAGCAAAAAGAGGAAGTTGGTTTCCGGTGACTACTTTCCGGCGGAGCTCCCCGAAGCCGCCGCCAAGAAAGTCCCCAAGATCAACACCAAGGATGCTGAGGAGCAGTCTGCTCCAGCAAACCTTATGGTTTGTTCCGTCGAAGCAAACGCTCCCGGCAAGTTCTGCTCCGGCAAGCTTGCTGGGGAATATCACGCTCCGGCCGAACCGCATGTTCTTTCCGTAGAAGCGGGTGTTCCCGCAGCAACAGATATGCCTTTAGTCCTTGTTGTCGAGCCGCAAGCTCCAGCATGGGCGCAACAGATTGTCCGTTTCCTTCAGACAGGAGAGCTTCCCGAAGAGCAAGAAGAAGCTGAAAAAGTAGCCCGGCGGTCAAGTATGTACAAGTTTGTCGACAGCACACTGTACAGAATAAGACTCAACGGTGTGAAATTGAAGTGCATTCGCTGGGAAGATGGACAACAGCTGTTGGCAGAGATACATGGAGGCATATGTGGTCACCACATTGGCGCAAGAGCACTTGTCGGCAAAGCGTTCCGACAAGGCTTCTTCTGGCCGACAGCCCTCCAGGATGCAACTGCACAAGTAACCAAGTGTGAAGCGTGCTAGTTCCATTCCAAACAGATACACCAGCCAGCTCAAGCTCTCCAGACGATCCCTTTATCCTGGCCATTTTCGGTCTGGGGGCTCGACATCCTTGGCCCCTTCCCCCGAGCTGTCGGGGGCTTTGAGTTCTTGTACGTTGCAATCGACAAGTTCACAAAGTGGCCGGAAGTGGAACCAGTGAGGAAGGTGACAGCACAGTCAGCAGTCAAGTTCTTTAGGTCGATTGTTTGCCATTTCGGGATCCCTAACAGGATCATCACCGACAACGGCACACAGTTTACGAGCCGCACCTTCATGCAGTACGTCCAAGATCTTGGCGCCAAGGTCTGCTTCGCTTCTGTTGCTCATCCGAGAAGCAACGGTCAAGCGGAGAGAGCAAACACTGAAGTGCTGCGAGGCCTCAAGACCAGAACTTTCGACAGGCTGCACAAGTGTGGAAGAAACTGGATCGAGGAGCTGCCGGTGGTTCTTTGGTCGACCAGGACGACGCCAAATCGAGCCACTGGCCAGACACCCTTCGCTCTAGTCCATGGAGCGGAGGCAGTTCTCCCCACGGAACTCGTATACGGGTCACCTCGAGTGCTCGCTTATGATGAGCTCGAGCAAGAGCAGCTGCGGCAAGATGACGCGCTGCTCCTTGAGGAAGACCGTCTCCAGGCTGCTGTGCGAGCCGCTCGCTACCAGCAAGCTCTGCGCCGCTACCATAGCCGCAGAGTCAATGCCAGGAGTCTCGAGGAAGGCGACCTTGTTCTTCGGCGCGTTCAGTCGGCCAAGAATTCCAACAAGTTGACGCCGAAGTGGGAAGGCCCTTATCTGGTGAAACGAGTCACTAGGCCCGGCGCTGTCCACCTTGAGACCGAAGATGGCATTCCAGTGAGCAACTCCTGGAACATCGAGCGTCTTCGTAAGTTTTACCCGTAAGGCGCGGTTGTCGGACCCCGTCCGGCAACCACCTTTCTGTACAAGTCTTGCCGCTGTTGCATGTAATCCTTTGTACAGAGCCGGGCGCAGACCCCGTGCACTAGTAATGTTCATGTGCCCCGCACATCTTGTCAGCTTTCTTTTATGCTATAATCCTTTTACGCATATATTATCTGACACTTTGTGCAGCACTAGAACCCGGTAAGCAATAACGAGCCCAAGGCTCCATATCATTACTTTATTTCTCTGTTTCTTTCTCAAAAGAAGGAAGGTTCCCTCGCCCACAAGGTTTACCGAGGGGGGGGGAAGGAGAAGATAATGGTGTGGACCAGGCCGTTCAAGAAGGTTTCTCCTTTCCGGGAAGCAGACGACAGAAAAGCTAAGTTGCTAAAGCTTGAGCAATCAATTTTTTAAGTTTTTGAGTTATTTCCCTTGAACGACCGTGCTTTGTATGGAAAACCTGTGTGCGGAGGAACCAACTCGTAGCTAGTTGCGCCTTTATTTTGTTTCGAGCCCGCTCAACAACTTAAGCGAGCTGCTAGCGCCCTTACTTTTGCTTCGAGTCAGCTCAGCAACTTAAGTGAGCTGCTAGCGCCCTTACTTTGTTTCGAGTTCGCTCAACAACTTAAGATAGCTGCAACTAGTTGCGACAAGGTTGCTTGTCGATAGCGACCCCGCCAGCAGCTTGCTGAAGTTCCGCACTCGGCGCTCGCGGCAAGGGTGTCCGCACCGGCAAGTTTCCCT
Organism: Triticum aestivum; assembly: GCF_018294505.1. Lineage (NCBI taxonomy): Eukaryota > Viridiplantae > Streptophyta > Magnoliopsida > Poales > Poaceae > Triticum > Triticum aestivum. The sequence goes on from NC_057813.1 coordinate 264,231,320, forward strand.
CGAAAGCGTAGGGCAGAACCATACAAGGCCAAGAGTCGAGTAAAGGAAATAACACAGCAATTTTTTGCCTAAGATAGAGTTATATTACAGAAATAACTTGTCGCGCCTCTAATAAAATGTTCCCATGACATGACTGGCAGCGACAAGAAAAGAAGAAAACGGACGGCCTAATCTACACGACCGCCGTCAACCCTTTTGACCTCGTTCACCCTAGCCACAATGGGTGCGACGAGGGCCTTAAGTGCGTCAAGATCAGCGTCTGCCGGCAGCTTCTTGAGGACGTTGGTTAGGTTGAGGCCCGGATTGCGGAAGGCCACCTTCACCAGCACCTTCTCCAGAACTCCGGCGCAAATCGAGCGTGACTCGTCGGCCAACTGCTTTGGGATCCGTTCCCGGAGTTGCTGGAGCGCCGCCGCCATGCCTTTGAAGAACAGAGTAAGCTTGGCGCTGGGTTGGAGGTTCTCGTCGGAGGAGTACCCGAAGCCTTCCACCCCCAAATGCACCAGCTCCTCTTCGATGACTGCAGCAATATTCACGAGACCCTCCGTCCAGAGCTCCACGGTATCTCTGAGGAGATTCTGGGTTTCGGCGGCTCTCGCCAGCAGCGCCTCGTTGGCCTCGATATCCTTCTTCAAGTCTGCCTCCCTTTTCCTGGCGCTGTCCAACGTCTCCGTCAAGGTGGCCAGCTTCAGCTCCAGATCAGCGTTGGAATCCTTGGCGGCACGCAGCTCTTTGCCCTTTTCGGAGAGTTGGCCCTGCAACTCACCGTGGGCAAGGGCGTCCTTCTCGTGCTCTAGCTTGAGCGCGGCAAGCTCTTTGCCACCAACCTTCAGATCAGTTTCTAGCTGTGCCACCTTTGCCTCCAAGTCTTTCTTGGCGGCCTCGGCAGCCGCAGCCGTATCCTTTGCCTCTTGGAGCGTCCCGCCAAGTGCCCGTTCGCGCGCGGCAAGCTCCTCTTCGTGGCTGTTGAGGTTCACTTTCCGCTGAGTCAGCTCGCCTTCTCGTGCGTACAGCATCTCGTCGGTGAGCCGCTGCTGCTCTTCAGCTTCGGCCTTCTCGAGGAGGAAGGCCTTCCGCTCCTCAGCAAGCTGCTCCCGCTCCTCTGCGAAGGCCCGGAGAGTTTCTTGGCGAAGACCCCGGAGCTCCTCCGCGCGCTTCTCTATGTCCACGCTCGCCCACGCGACAAGAGCTTCCCGGGACTCCAACTTGACCTGGCGGGCGCGGTAGAGCGCCAGCAGCCTCCGTAGCAACCTCTCCTCCTCAGGCTCGCCGCTGCTGCTTCCCGGCGAGTCGACGATCGACAACCCGGCGGAGGCAAGCACCTCCCCATCCAGAGCTTCTCCTTCCACCGGCGCCCTGGAGCTCGACGTCCAGGGGAGCTTGATGAAGATGCCCTCGCCAGCCTTCAGATAGGCACCGGACTGGGGCTCCTCGGAGCCTGACGCTGCGGTAGCAGCGGAGGGATCGGCGGTCGGTGCAGCGCCTGACGCTCCTGTGGCCTCAGGGCCGTCAGTGCGATCGCCAGACCCCCGCCAGCTTCTTCGGCAGCAGTCTTGGCGGCCTCTTCGCCAGCGGGCACGTCAGCGCCGGCTCCTTCTTCGGTGGCCGCGACATCATCAGTATTGCCGCGCGCGTCTTCCTCGCCGCCCGCCTCGGTCTCCATCGGTTCCGTGGAGGGTGGGTCTGACGACCAAAGAAGAAGGAGAAATCAAACAATTGTTTGAGAAGAGAAATCAGCAGAAGACTACAAGGAAAGTTTCGGGCAAGAAGGGCTACCTGTGCTAGGATCTGCCGTCGTGACCTCCACCACCGGCGGATCGTTAGTGCTATCCCTTGCCGGAGACTCCTCCCTTGCCGGAGGCTCCTCCCTTACCGGAGGACGCTCCCTTGCCGGGGAGTCCGCCCTTGGCGGCGTAGTCGAAGCAGACGACGAGTCCGAGGAGATCACCACGCCCTCCTGATCAAGCTGTTCTGCTCCTGCACAAACAAACTAGTGATCAGATGTCAACAAAGGAAGAGAGCAACCACGCGCACCCAGAAGCAGAAAGTAAACCATATGCTCACGCTGGGGGCTGCGCTGGGGGCTGCTCTGCGAAGCGGTGGCCGGATCCGGCAAGGTGGTCTCGGGCGCGCCTCCTGTCGTCGCAGTGGGCTCGTCCTCAATGACCACCACCTGAGCCTTGGCCCTCTTCGCCGCCCTCTGGGCCAGAGTCCTGAAAAGGAAGAGTCCAGGATGGGTCAGATCAGATGCAAGATAACATCAGCAAGTTGAAGAACTACCAGAACAACAAGGGAATCGTACTCTTCTTCATCTTCCTCGTCGGAGCTGAGCGCGGAGAGGTCGAAGTTCGGCCCATCTCCGGCACGACGAGGTGGAGGGGTGGGATCCCTTGGCCGCTTGGCGGGGGCTGCGGCGCCAGCCCGAGATGACCCCGCTTCAGTTGTCGCTGCGACAGGAGGCGCTCCCACAGCAACCGTACTTGCCACGGTAGAGCACGTCGCGCGACGCTGCGGCTGTTGGCCCACTTGCCGCCCTGCTACGTCTCCAACCCTGTGGAGGTGCCTTCTTGGCTGCGCAGCGGGCCCTGCTCGCAGGAAGCTCCTCGGAGATGGCGGGCCGCTCGCACCCTCGGCGGGCTCGTTCGACTCGGCATCGGGCGCGGCGAGCTCTTCTTCCTCTTCGGGCTACTCCCGTTCGGCAATACTCATCGCCAACGCCGCGTCCGCTTCCTCAACGGTGAACCCGAATTCACCCGCGGCCGCGGCTGCTGCCGCCTCTTCCGCCCTGGTGGCGATGCGCTCCATCTCTTGCTCAGTGGTGTCGCGGGTGAGGAGCTTCTTCTCGTCAGCATTGACCGCCACCTCCACTAGGCTGTCAAAGAACTGCTGCACGACGTCGCCGGCGGGCTCTTGCCAAGTTGGAGAAATCCCGTGCGAGTCACACAACGGCATCATGGCGCAGATGCGGTCGCGCGAAGAGTTGTTGCACAGAGGAACGACGCTTGCCGGCAACCTGAACCACTCGGGATGCTGTGGGTCGTGCTTGAATATCTCCTTGAGTATCCCGTCCAACTCCATGACGGTGAAGTTGAAGTTGAGGCCTGGGAGCAACCTCATGATATCTGCCAGGCCTCCAAATTCCCAGGCAGGTCTCCCCCTCGCCTGCAGAGGGGCGATGCGCCGGCGAAGGAAATCTGCGCCAACAGCTCCTACAGTCAGCCCGGCAAGCCTGAGGCGCAAGATCCGAGTGATGGCGATCGTCAGCTTGTCGTCGTCCATGGACAGAGCGCTCCAGTCATTGCCACGCACTGCTGGGGCTTGGCGTAGGGCAGTGAACGGCTGTGGGCTCTCTTCTACAACCCAGCACCAATCAGCTCTCCACTCGTCCCACTTGCTGCGGAGCTCCCCCTCCAGATAGGTCTCCTTCTTGCCGGCCCGCGAGATCCAGGCGATCCCGCTGGCAAGAGGTTCCCCTCTCTCAACACGAGGCATAAAGAAATGGCGGAAGAGAGCTACGTTGGGGTGGACTCCGACAAAGTTTTCGCATAGATGGGCGAAAACTGCCATGGTCAGGACGGCGTTGGGGGTAAAGTCAAGGAGGTGGAGTCCGTAGGTGTTCATGACGTCGCAAAAGAAATCAGAGAATGGCGGGCAGAGCCCGCAGTAGAAGAACACGGCGAAGAAAGGATATCCGCCAACTGGGGCTGCTTGCGAGGCGACGGCGGAGAGTACCTTCGTGCGCGGATGCGCTCGCGTCTCCGTCGACCAGAAGAGATAGTACCACAAGCCGCTACGCTTCGGTCGGCTTCACAGCTTTCCCAGCCACGGCCTTCGTGGCCTTCCCCTTCCCGGACTTCGGAGGCATGGCGGAGGCGATGGGGGAGATCGACGGTGCTGGTGGTGGCGACGGCGATGGGAGCGGAGCGCTGCTCTCTTTCGACTTTGGAAGCGGAAGAGGGCGGCGGAGGTTTCTGAGATTGCAGCAGCAAATGGCGAAGATAGGGGAAATACCCATGTTTCCCCTGCTTATAAGGGGGACGGGGCGGACGTTTTGACCTTCCAAGTAAACAACTACCCACGATCTCTCCCACGACGCCGCGTTTGATGCGTGCCGTTTTGGGCGTGCGCGGTGGGAGCGGAGTTAGATCGGGCGTGACCTAGGCCGCGCGTGCCCGTGCACTGTTTTGGGGCCTGGCCCAACAGCGCTCGGCACCGTGTATGGCCCAGGCCCGGGGGCTCCTGTCGGTGTACTAGAGTAGGGGTACCCTAGTATCCCGAACTCGTGCACGGGCAGTTGCAGCACCCCGCGGCAAGGCTTGCTGGGTGACCGCCAAGACCCTCCGTGGATCCCTTGAAGACCACTCAAGAACAAAGTACTCAAATCAAGGCCCCGGCAAGAGGAGCTTGCCGGGAAGGCCAAACAAGGCCCCGGCAAGAGGATCTTGCCGGGAAGAGACAAGACCCCGGCAAGAGGAGCTTGCCGGGAAGGCTACTCAAGACTGACCAAGAAAGCTTGCCGCGACGCGCCCTGCATCCCGGCAAGATCCGGCGAGCGACAAGCTTCCGGACGCGACAAGACGATGGCCGTGGCAAGGAGCTTGCCGCGGGAAACCCCCACTTCGTGCCCGCGCTCCAGCACACCTGCTAACGTGTCGCTCTGGGACTCTCCCAAGCACACGTGGCAGGAGGCCGTGCAGCTAGGGGTACGTGGTGGCAAGCGGAGATGAAGAGAAGCCCATCGTGGCAAATGGTGGCGCTCCTAACGGTCACCTTTTGCACCGTTTAGGAGACTCAGACAGGCATTTAATGCCCTTGTCCCCTGCCGTCAGAGTTGCACTGTATCCACAGTAGCGGTAGCTGCACCTACCGCATCCTTTTCCATTTTTACCCTTCTAGTCTACGTTGCCACCTATGGGTAACCCCTTGAAAGTATAAAAGGAGGCCCAAGCGCAACGTAGAGGGTGTTCGGCCAGTTCGGCTCATTGGAGATACCAGAAACACTCCCACACTCAGTCTGGTAGCGTCGATCGCTCCTGAGCAAAGATTCAATACACACAAACAAGCAGTAGTAGGGTTTTACGCATCCGTGCGGCCCGAAGCTGGGTAAAATCCCCTCCACGTGCACCACCTCGATCCGCTCTTTGTGCGCTCTCCGCCTCCCACCGAACCGAAAGGGGCCCTGTCCCCATAGGTGTTGGTGGAATCAGCACCCCCCGACAGCAATGTTGTTGGAGACCTTCTCGCCGTGCTAGAAGCAGAGCTGCACTACGTACCAGAGCTTGTCCTTGGTGGGTGAGATGAGGACGGCCCCCGCTCCTGCGCCTTGCCGCGCAAGTGCTCCAACAAAGTATATGATCCATCCATCCAGTTGCTCATCTCCTGGCAGCGGGGAGCGGTCCTCGCCTACTCCATATTTGGCAGCGTCAGTCCATTCAGCCACGAAGTCCACGAGGGATGCACTCTTGATGACCCTGGTGGTGCTGAACTCGAGATTGAACACCTGAAGCTCGATGTTCCATTCAGCAACTCGCCTGGTGGCGTTCGGGCTCCGTAGCACCCTCTCCAGGAGCGCGAGCAGGAGCTTCTGAGGCATGGGGTAGCGTGCCCGGGCCTCCCTTTATACCGTGCTAACGGAGTAGACAGGGTGCTCGACAAGGGGGGAGGCATCAGCGGAGTCTTATTCTTCGCGAGGGCGCGGGTCCTTCATGGCCTCATGAGGCCCACCCTCGGGAGCCTCAATGGCCGCAGGGTCAATCGTGTCCTCAGGAGGAATGTCGACCACCAGGTCGGTCAAGGCCCCAGACGCACTGTCCTGAGGGTGTTGTGTCTTGCTCGATGGTTGTGCATTCCGCTGAGGTTTCTTGGACGGGCGTTCCTTCCTTTTTGCCACTAGGGCGGCACTGGTTGAATGAGGAGTGGCTGCCAGATAGAGCACCAAGGGCTCAAGAAGGCGCGGTGCCACCATCGCTGGCGGGCTGGTCAAGTATCTCCTGAGGTCTTGAAAGGCTGCGTCCGCCTCAGGGGTCCACTCGAATGGCTCCTTCCTTTTCATCAGCTTGAAGAATGGGAGGGCACACTCCCCTAGCTTGGAAATGAAGCGCCCAATTGAGGTTACGTGCTACGTCTTGATCTTGTGTTGGTTTTCCTCGAAGAGGAGAGGGTGATGCAGCGATAGTAGCGTAAGTATTTCCCTCAGTTTTTGAGAACCAAGGTATCAATCCAGTAGGAGGCTCCTCAAAAGTCCCACGCACCTACACAAACAAACTGAGAACTCGCAACCAACGCAATAAAGGGGTTGTCAATCCCTTCACGGCCACTTGCAAAAGTGAGATCTAATAAAGATAGTATGATAAGATAAATACATTTTTGGTATTTTATAATATAGATGCAAAAAGTAAAGATGCAAGTAAAAGTAGATTGAAAGCAAATATGATAAGAGATAGACCCGGGGGCCATAGGTTTCACTAGTGGCTTCTCTCAAGATAGCATAAGTATTACGGTGGGTGAACAAATTACTGTCGAGCAATTGATAGAAAAGCGAATAGTTATGAGATTATCTAGGCATGATCATGTATATAGGCATCACGTCCATAACAAGTAGACCGACTCTTGCCTGCCTCTACTACTATTACTCCACACATCGACCGACTCCTGCCTGCATCTAGAGTATTAAGTTCATAAGAATAGAGTAACGCATTAAGCAAGATGACATGAGGTAGAGGGATAAACTCAAGCAATATGATATAAACCCCATCTTGTTATCCTCGATGGCAACAATACAATACGTGCCTTGCAACCCTTTATGTCACTGGGTAAGGACACCGCAAGATTGAACCCAAAGCTAAGCACTTCTCCCATGGCAAGAAAGATCAATCTAGTAGGCCAAACCAAACTGATAATTCGAAGAGACTTACAAAGATAACTCAATCATACATAAAAGAATTTAGAGAAGATTCAAATATTATTCATAGATAAATATTATTCATAGATAAACTTGATCATAAACCCACAATACATCGGATCTTGACAAACACACCGCAAAAAGAGTTTACATCGAATAGATCTCGACAAGAGAGGGGGAAAACATTGTATTGAGATCCAAAAAGAGAGAAGAAGCCATCTAGCTACTAAATATGGACCCGTAGGTCTGTGGTAAACTACTCACAACTCATCGGAGTGGCAAGGATGTTGACGTAGAAGCCCTCCGTGGTCGATTCCCCCTCCGGCAGAGTGCTGGCAAAGGCTCCAAGATGAGATCTTGCGGATGTAGAAGGTTACGATGGTGGAAATTGTGTTTCATCATGCCCCTGGATGTTTTCAGGGTACGTAGGTATATATAGGAGGAAGAAGTACGTCGGTGGCCGCCCGACGGGCCCATGAGATAGGGGGCACGCCCTACAGGGGGGCGCGCCCTCCTATCTCGTGGGAGCCTCGACAGCTTCTTGGCTTGCACTCCAAGTCCTCTGGATCACGTTCGTTCCAAAAATCATGCTCCCGAAAGTTTCATTCCGTTTGGACTCCGTTTGATATTCCTTTTCTTCGAAATACTGAAATAGCAAAAAAAACAGCAATATGGGCTGGGCCTCCGGTTTGTAGGTTAGTCCCAAAAATGATATAAATGTGTAAAATAAAGCCCATAAACATCCAAAAGGGGTAATATAATAGCATGGAACAATCAAAAATTATAGATATGTTGGAGACGTATCAAGCATCCCCAAGCTTAATTCCTGCTCGTCCTCGAGTAGGTAAATGATAAAAAGAGAATTTTTGATGTGGAATGCTACCTAGCATAATTCGTAATGTAATTTTCTTTATTGTGGCATGAATGTTCAGATCCAAATGATTCAAAATAAAAGTTCATATTGATAAAAGAAATAGTAACACTTCAAGCATACTAATCAAAGTAATCATGTCTTCTCAAAATAACATGGCAAAAGGAAGTTCATCCCTACAAAATCATATAGTTAGGCTATGCTTCATTTTCGTCACACAAAGATGTTCCCAACTTCTATACCCCGATGACAAGCCAAGCAATTGTTTCATACTTAAATAATCTCAAAGTTTTTCAACCTTCACGCAATACATGAGCATGAGCCATGGATATAGCACTATGGGTGGAATAGAATATGATGATGGGGATTGTGTGGAGAAGACAAAAAAGGAGAAAGTCTCACATTGACGAGGATAATCAATGGGCTATGGAGATGCCCATCAATTGATGTCAACATGAGGAGTAAGTATTGCCATGCAACGGATGCACATGAGCTATAAATGAATGCTCAACAAAAGAAAACTAGTGGGTGTGCATCCAACTTGCTTGCTCACGAAGACCTAGGGCATTTGAGGAAGCCCATCGTAGGAATATACAAGCCGAGTTCTATAATGAAAAATTCCCACTAGTATGAAAGAGATAACTTATGAGACTCACTATATGAAAATGGTGGTGCTACTTTGAAGCCAAGGTGTGGAAAAAGAGATAGTAACATTGCCCTTTTTATTTATTTTCTTTTTTTTTCTTTTTTTTCCTTTTTTTTCTTTCTCCTTTTTTCTTTTTTTTGGGCCTTTCCTTTTTTTCTTTTTGGCCTTTCTTCTTTTTTTTCTTTTTTTCTTTGGGCAATGTTCTAATAATGATGATCATCACACTTCTATTGATTACAACATAAGAATTACAACTCGAAACTAGAACAAGATATGACTCTATATGAATGCCTCCGGCGGTGTACCGGGATGGTGCAATGAATCAAGAGTGACATGTATGAAAAATAATGCATGGTGGCTTTTCCACAAATATGATGTCAACTACATGATCATTCAATGGCAATATGACAAAAGTAATGTATGTCATGAAGATGATGAACGGAAAGGTGGAAAGTTGCATGGCAATGTATCTCGGAATGGCTATGGAAATGCCATAATAGGTAGGTATGGTGGCTGTTTTGAGGAAGATACAGGGAGGTTTATGTGTGATAGAGCATATCGTATCACGGGGTTTGGATGCACCGGTGAAGTTTGCTCCAACTCTCAAGGTGAGAAAGGGCAATGCACGGTACCGAAGAGGCTAGCAATGGCCGAAAGGTAAAAGTGCATATAATCCATGGACTCAACATTAGTCAAAATAACTCATATACTTATTGCAAAAATTTAGAAGTCATCAAAAACCAAGTACTACGCGCATGCTCCTAGGGGGATAGATTTGTAGGAAAAGACCATCGCTCGTCCCCGACCGCCACTCATAAGGATGCACAAGCCAGGTACACTTCATGTTTCAAATTTGTTACACAACTTTAACCATACGTGCATGCTACGGGACTTACTAACTTCAACACAAGCATTCTTTAAATTCATAATCACCCAACTAGCATGACTTTAATATCACTACCTCCATATCTCAGAACAATTATCAAGTATCAAATTGATCATAGCATCCAATTCACTTCCGATGATAGTTTTTATTATACCCAACTTGGATGCCTACCATTCTAGGACCAATTTTATAACCATAGCAAATACCATGCTGTTCTAAAAGACTCTCAAAATAATATAAGTGAAGCATGAGAGACTATAAATTTCTCCAAAAATAAATCACCACCGTGCTCTAAAAGATATAAGTGAAGCACTAGAGCAAAAATTATCAAGCTCAAAAGATATAAGTGGAGCACATAGAGTATTCTAGAAAATTCTAATCAAATAGGCTTCTACCAAAAGGTGTGTACAGCAAGGATGATTGTGGCAAACTAAAAGTCAAAGACTAATATAATACACGATGCTCCAAGCAAAACACATATCATGTGGCGAATAAAAATATAGCTCCAAGTAAAGTTACCAATGAACAAAGACGAAAGAGGGGATGCCTTCCCGGGGCATCCCCAAGCTTAGGCTTTTGGCTATTCTTGAATATATTGGGGTGACTTGGGCATCCCTAAGCTTAGGCTGTTTCCACCCTTCATTCCATAGTCCATAAAAGCTTTACCCAAAACTTCAAAACTTCACAACACAAAACTCAACAGGAAATCTTATAAGCTCTGTCAGTGAAAGAAAACAAAACCACCACATAAGTTACTGCAATGAACTCATTCTTTATTTATTTTGGTGTTAAACCTACTGTATTCCAACTTCTCTATGGTTTATAAACTATTTTAATAGCCATAGATGCATCAAAATAAGCAAACAACACACGAAAAACAGAATCTGTCAAAAACAGAACAGTCTGTAGCAATCTGTAACTAACGCAAACTTCCGGAACTCTAAAAATCCTACCAAAATAGGAAGTCCTGGAAAGTTTGTTTATTGATCAGCATAAAAAAGAATCAATGTAAAAACACGTTCCTGTGATTTAACAAAATTATATTCATGCATGCAAAGTTTCGGTTTTTCTGCAGAATCAAATCAACTATCATCGTAGGTTATCCTATAGGTTCTACTTGGCACAAACACTAATTAAAAGATAAGAACACATCTAAACAGAAGGTAGAAGCAAGATTTATTACTAAACAGGAGAAAAAACAAAAAACATAAAGAAAATTGGGTTGCCTCCCAACTAGCGCTATCGTTTAACACCCCAAGCTAGGCATAAAAGCAAAGATAGATCTAACGAGTGCCATCTTTGACACTAAATTCATAAGTAGCCCGCATGATAGATTCATAAGGTAATTTGACTTTCTTTCTTGGAAAGTGCACCATGCCTTTCTTTAATGGAAATTCGAATCTAATATTCCCTTCCTTCATATCAATAATCGCACCAATCGTTCTAAGGAAAGGTCTACCAAGAATAATAGGGCAAGAAAGATTGCAATCTATATCAAGAACGATAAAATCCACGGGCACCAAATTTCTATTTGCAACAATGAGAACATCATTGATCCTTTCTATTGGCTTTTTAATGGTGGAATCCGCAAGGTGCAAATTTAAAGAGCAATCATCAAGATCATGGAAACCTAGAATATCACATAAAGTTTTCGGAATCGTGGAAACACTAGCACCCAAATCACACAAAGCAAAACACTCACGATCTTTTATTCTAATCTTTATAGTGGGTACCCACTCATCATTAAGTTTTGTAGGTATAGAAACTTCCAAATTAAGTTTTTCATCATAAGATTGCATCAAGGCATCAACGATATGTTTGGTAAAAGCTTTATTTTGACTATAAGCATGAGGAGAATTAACAACGGATTGCAACAAGGAAATACAACCTTTTAAAGAGCAATTATCATAATCAAATTCCTTGAAATCCGAGATAGTAGGTTCAATGTTATTAGAAGTTGAGGACTCTCCAATCTCACTTTTACCAAATTTAGCATCAAGATCTAAAGACTCTAAATTCTTGGGACGCCTTCTAGGAAAAGTTGATTCATCATCAGTCCCATAATCATGAAAATTCATATTGCAAAACATAGATCTAATATGAGACACATCAATAACTTTAAGATCCTCATCATTATTTTCATCTAACTTTTCTGGTTTAGCAGCCATCTTATTAACTATGGTGGCTTGCTTATCAGAAGTTTTGGATATAGCGATTTCAAGACGTGTAATTTGAGCATTAACACCATAAAATTCTTTATTCATATCATCAAGCTCTTTGTTCACAAACCCTAAAAAACCTTTTTGTTCCTTAAGCTCTTTTCTAAAGAAATTATTATGCTAAAATTGCAAATTCATAAAGCTTCTAATATTTGATTCAATCTCTTCCATCCTTCTGAGAAGGTAGTCAGGACCCTTAGGTGAAGCCATAAGGACAAACAGGCACACAAGCAAGTAGAAAAAGGGCAAGCAAAAAAAGGAGGAGGAGATTGGGAAAGACAGGGCGAATAAAACAGCAAGGGTGAAGTGGGGGAGATGAAAACGAGAGGCAAATGGCAAATACCGTAAATGCGAGGGAGATGGGTTTGTGATGGGTACTTGGTATGTCTTGACTTGAGCGAAGACCTCCCTGGCAACGGCGCCAGAAATCCTTCTTGCTACGTCTTGAGCTTGCGTTGGTTTTCCTCGAAGAGGAGAGGGTGATGCAGCGATAGTAGCGTAAGTATTTCCCTCAGTTTTTGAGAACCAAGGTATCAATCCAGTAGGAGGCTCCTCAAAAGTCCCACGCACCTACACAAACAAACTGAGAACTCGCAACCAACGCAATAAAGGGTTGTCAATCCCTTCATGGCCACTTGCAAAAGTGAGATCTAATAAAGATAGTATGATAAGATAAATACATTTTTGGTATTTTATAATATAGATGCAAAAAGTAAAGATGCAAATAAAAGTAGATTGAAAGCAAATATGATAAGAGATAGACCCGGGGGCCATAGGTTTCACTAGTGGCTTCTCTCAAGATAGCATAAGTATTACGGTGGGTGAACAAATTACTGTCGAGCAATTGATAGAAAAGCGAATAGTTATGAGATTATCTAGGCATGATCATGTATATAGGCATCACGTCTATAACAAGTAGACCGAGTCCTACCAACATCTACTACTATTACTCCACACATGACCGACTCCTGCCTGGATCTAGAGTATTAAGTTCATAAGAACAGAGTAACGCATTAAGCAAGATGACATGAGGTAGAGGGATAAACTCAAGCAATATGATATAAACCCCATCTTGTTATCCTTGATGGCAACAATACAATACGTGCCTTGCAACCCTTTGTCACTTGGTAAGGACACCGCAAGATGGAACCGAAAGCTAAGCACTTCTCCCATGGCAAGAAAGATCAATCGAGTAGGCCAAACCAAACTGATAATTCGAAGAGATTTGCAAAGATAACTCAATCATACATAAAATAATTCAGAGAAGATTCAAATATTATTCATAGATAAACTTTATCATAAACCCACAATTCATCGCATCTCGACAAACACACCGCAAAAAGAGTTTACATCGAATAGATCTCCACAAGAGAGGGGGAGAACATTGTATTGAGATCCAAAAAGAGAGAAGAAGCCATCTAGCTAATAACTATGGACCCATAGGTCTGTGGTAAACTACTCACAACTCATCGGAGGGGCAAGGAATTTGACGTAGAAGCCCTCCGTGGTCGATTCCCCCTCCAGCAGAGTGCCGATGAAGGCTCCAAGATGAGATCTGGCGGATACAGAAGGTTACGGTGGTGGAAATTGTGTTTCGTCCTGCCCCTGGATGTTTTTGGGGTACGTAGGTATATATAGGAGGAAGAAGTACGTTGGTGGCCACCCAAGGGGCCCACGAGACAGGGGGGCGTGCCCTACAGGGGGGGGGGCCCTCCTATCTCATGGGAGCCTCGGCAGCTTCTTGGCTTGCACTCCAAGTCCTCTGGATCATGTTCGTTCCAAAAATCACGCTCCCGAAGGTTTCATTCTGTTTGGACTCTGTTTGATATTCCTTTTCTTCAAAATACTGAAATAGGCAAAAAAAACAGCAATATGGGCTGGGACTCCGGTTAGTAGGTTAGTCCCAAAAATGATATAAATGTGTAAAATAAAGCCCATAAACATCCAAAAAGGGTAATATAATAGCATGGAACAATCAAAAATTATAGATACATTGGAGACGTATCATTATGCATCCCGCCAGCTTCTGCATCTCCTTCAGGGTCTGTGGGGGGCTCATGTCCTCTATCGCCTTGACCTTTTCTTGGTTGGCCTCGATCCCTCTGTGTGACACGAAGACGCCCATGAGCTTACCGGAGGGAACCCCGAACACACACTTCTTAGGATTAAGCCGAAGATCCACCTTGCGCAGGCTGGCAAACGTCTCCTCCATATCCGCTATCAGGGTCCTGGCCTCCCGAGACTTCACCACTATATCATCAACATAGGCCTCTACATTCTTCCCGAGTTGCAAGCCCAAGGCGATATGCATCAGTCGCTGGAAGGTTGCCCCGTCATTACGCAATTCGAAGGGCAGGAAGGTGTAGCAGTACACCTTGCAGGGGGTCAGGAATGCCGTTTTCTCCACATCCTGCATGGTAGCCTGAGAAGGTATCAAAGAAGCACAGCAGGTCACACTCGGCGGTGGAGTCAACGATCTGGTCAATGCGAGGGAGCGGGAAGGGATCTTGCGGACATGCCTTGTTGAGGTTGGTGAAGTCGATGCACATGCGCTCCTTCCCCCTTTCTTGGGGACGATGACAGGGTTCACCAGCCACTCCGGGCATCGTACCTCTCTGATGACCCCTGCAGCTTGTAGCTTGCTTGTTTCCTGGATGATGAGGGCCAGCTTCTTGGTGGACTGGCGTCGAGCCTTTGATGTCTACTAGACAACCTTCTTCTTGTAGATGTTGTTGGGCCTGCAAGTGCACAGGTTTGTAGGACCTAAGGATTATCAATCCGTGGGAGGCGTAGGATGAAGATGGTCTCTCTCAAACAACCCTGCAACCAAATAACAAAGAGTCTCTTGTGTCCCCAACACACCCAATACAATGGTAGATTGTATAGGTGCACTAGTTCGGCGAACAGATGGTGATACAAGTGCAATATGGATGGTAGATAAAGGTATTTGTAATCTGAAATAATAAAAACAGCAAGGTAACTAATGATAAAACTGAGCGTAAACGGTATTGCAATGGTAGGAAACAAGGCATAGGGTTCATACTTTCACTAGTGCAAGTTCTCTCAACAATAATAACATAGATATATCATATAACAATCCCTAAAATGCAACAAAGAGTCACTCCAAAGCCAGTAATATCGGAGAACAAACGAATATATTATGGTCGGGTACGAAACCACCTCAAACTTATTCTTTCGGATCAATCTATTCAAGAGTCCGTACTAGAATAACACCTTAAGACACAAATTAACCAAAACCCTAATGTCGCCTAGATACTCCATTTTCACCTCAAGTATCCGTGGGCATGATCATACGATATGCATCACACAATCTCAGATTCATCCAACCAACACAAAGTACTTCAAAGAGTGCCCCAAAGTTTCTACCGGAGAGTCAAGACGAAAACGTGTGCCAACCCCTATGCATAGGTTCATGGGCAGAACCCACAAGTTGATCACCAAAACATACATAAAGTGGCACGTGATATCCCATTGTCACCACAGATAAACACGGCAAGACATACATCAAGTGTTCTCAAATCAAAGACTCAATCCGATAAGATAACATCAAGAGGAAAACTCAATTCATCACAAGAGAGTAGAGGGGGGGGGAAACATCCTAAGATCCAACTATAATAGCAAAGCTCGCGATACATGAAGATCGTGCCATAGAGAGAACACGAGAGAGAGAGAGAGATGAAACACATAGCAACTGGTACTTACCCTCAGCCCCGAGGGTGAAATACTCCCTCCTCGTCATGGATAGCGCTGGGATGATGAAGATGGCCACCGGCGATGGGTTCCCCCTCCGGTAGGGTGCCGGAATGGACTCCCGAGAGGTTTTTCGCGGCTACAGAGGCTTGCGACAGCGGAACTCCCGATCTATCTTCTCCGTGGATGTTTTTAGGGTACGTGGGACTATATATACGAAACAAGTCGGTCGGGGGGTGCTCGAGGGGCCCACGAGATAGGGGGCGCACCCTACAGGGGGGGGGGCTCCTATCTCGTGGCTGCCTCGAGGATCTTCTGACGTGAACTCCAAGTCTCCAGGATCATATTCTTCCAAAAAATCACGCTGCCGAAGGTTTCATTCCGTTTGATATTCCTTTTCTTCGAAATACTAAATCTGGCAATAAAATAGCAATATGGGTTGGGCCTCCGGTTAATAGGTTAGTCCCAAAAGTAATATAAAAGTGTATAATAAAGCCCGTAATCAATCAAATCAAATAATAAAATAGCACGAATGCTTCATAAATTATAGATACGTTGGAGACGTATCAGCATCCCCAAGCTTAATTCCTGCTCGTCCTCGAGTAGGTAAATGATAAAAGAAAGAATTTATGAAGTGTGAATGCTAGAAGGTGCACATGTTTGATCAATGATAATTTCAATCACCTTTTCTAGCATGATAATATGTCATAACAGTAGTTCAACTCATAAAACTTTTCACGAACAAGCAACAAGCAATTCACATGTCAAAGCATAGACAATAAACTTTCTTGAAAACTAGCAAACTTCATTCTCAGTCATCAAACAATTGCAATTCATCTTATTTTCAGGAATAGCAAACTCCACATACTCAACTAACATATAGTCTTCTACAATTGCTAACACTCACGCAATACTAATGGTTATGGAGTTTCAATCGGACACTGAGAAAGATAGGGGCTTATAGTGTTGCCTCCCAACGTATTCACCTTTGGGTGATGTCAACAATAATAGTTCATGCTAACTTACATCCAATTGGATATATAAATCAGGATCTTTCCAACACGAGGTGCTTGCCAAAGGATGAAATGAAAAAGGGAAAGGTGAAGATCACCTTGACTCTTGCATAAAGTAAAAGACATAAAGTAAAAGATAGGCCCTTCGCAGAGGGAAGCCGAGGTTGTCATGCGCTTTTAGGGTTGGATGCACAAAATCTTAATGCGAATGAACGTCACTTTATATTGCCACTTGTATATGGACCTTTATTATGCAGTCCATCACTTCTATTGGTTGCATAACAAGATCGTATAAAGCTATTTTCTTCACACCAAAAGATCATACATATTTAGAGAGCATTTTTTATTGCTTGCACCGATGACAACTTACTTGAAGGATCTTACTCAATCCATAGGTTGGTATGGTGGACTCTCATGGCAAAACTGGGTTTAAGGATATTTGGAAGCACAAGTAGTATCTCTACTTGGTGCAAGGAATTTGGCTAGCATGAGGGGGAAAGGCAGGCTCAACATGTTTGAATGATCCATGACCATATAATTTAACTGAGATGTCGGAAAAACATAACCCATTATGTTGTCTTATTTGTCCAACATCAACTCTTTAGAATGTCATACTTAATGAGTGCTCCCGATTATAAAAGATGTCTACGATAGTATATTTACATGTGAAATCTCTCTTCCTTCAATATTCTTTCATGAATTGTTCAAATGACTAATACAATGCTTGCTAACCTTCAATAAATTTACAACATCTACTTCTTAGATGTGAAGTCATTACTCCTCATGGGCTAAGCAAATAAGACATATATAAATTCAGATTTATGACAATCAAATCATTCAACAATTTACTCATTGGATATAAGTGAAGCACACGAGTAAATGAAAAACTACTCCAAAAAGATATAAGTGAAGATCAATGAGTAGCTAAATAATTATGTAACTATGCTAAGACTCTCTCTCATTAAAGAATTTCCGATCTTGGTATTGTATTCAAACAGCAAGCAAACAAAATAAAATGGCATTGCAAGGATAGCACAACTCATGTGAAGAAGCAAAAACTTAGGCTCAACCGATACTAACCGATAGTTGTTGAAAAAGAAAGGTGGGATGCCTACCGGGGCATCCCCAAGCTTAGATGCTTGAGACTTCTTGAAATATTATCTTGGGGTGCCTTGGGCATCCCCAAGCTTGAACTTTTGTGTCTCCTTAATTCCTCTCATATCATGGTTTCACTTTTTATCAAAAAGCTTCATCCACACCAAACTCAACAAGAACTCGTGAGATAGGTTAGTATAAACCAATGCAAAACCTTATCATTTTCTATGGTAAAAAATCACTAAAATTATTATTCGACATTTAATACTAAATGTCTCTGCATATTTAATACTCATATCCTCAAATAGAATCATTAAACAAGCAAACATAAGCAAACAATGCAAATATAACAGCAATCTGCCAAAACAGTACAGTCTGTAAAGAATGCAAGATTCATCATACTTTCCTAACTCCAAAAATTATGAAATAAAAGTCCCACTGTAGTAAATTTATTAGAGATTAATATGCAAAATGTTTTAACATGATACCATTCTCTGACTTTTCTAGGGAATTTTTGCAAAAGCGGTAAACTTTCTGTTTTCAAACAGCAACATGAATACTAACAAAATAAGCATGGTAAAGGCTATCCTTGACATTTTTATTGAAACTAAAGATGCAAAAACATTAATCTAAATAACAGCACGCAAATACTAACAAAATAAAACGATGCTCCAAGCAAAACACATATCATGTGGTGAATAAAAATCTAGCTCCAAGTAAAGTTACCGATGAACAAAGACGAAAGAGGGGATGCCTTCCGGGGCATCCCCAAGCTTAAGCTCTTGGTTGTCCTTTGAATATTACCTTGGGTGCCTTGGGAATCCCCAAGCTTAGGCTCTTGCCACTCTTTATTCCATAGTCCATCGAATCCTTACTCAAAACTTGAAAACTCCACAACACAAAACTCAACAGAAAACTCGTAAGCTTTGTTAGTATAAGAAAATAAAACCACCACTTAGGTACTGTAATGAACTCATTCTAAATTCATATTGGTGTAATATCTACTGCACTCCAACTTATATATGGTTCATATCCTCCGATACTACTCATAGATTCATCAAAATAAGCAAACAACACATAGAAAACAGAATCTGTCAAAAACAGAACAGTCTGTAGTAATATGTATCAAACATATACTTCTGGAACTCCAAACTCCTACCAAATTAGGAAGTCCTAAGAAATTTGTGTACCAATACATAGAAAAACTAATCAGATGAATAGCACGTTTATGTGAATTAACAAAACTAATTTACTGGGTGCAAAAGTTTCTGATTTTGACCAGGATCAACACAACTATCACCGTAAGCTATCCTAAAGGTCTTACTTGGCACTTTATTGAAACAAAACCTATAAAACATGATTACTACAGTAGCATAATCATGTGAACACACAAAAACAGTAAGGGTAAATATTGGGTTGTCTCCCAACAAGCGCTTTTCTTTAATGCCTTTCTAGCTAGGCATGACGATGACAATGATGCTCACATAAAAGATAAGAATTGAAACATAACGGGAGCATCATGAAGCATATGACTAGCACATTTAAGCCTAAACCAATTCCTATGCATAGGGATTTTGTGAGAAAACAACTTATGGGAACAATAATCAACTATCATAGGAAGGTAAAACAAGCATAACTTCAAGACTTTAAGCACATAGGGAGGAAACTTGATATTATTGCAATTCCTACAAGCATAAATTCCTCCCTCATAATAATTTTCAGTAGCATCATGAATGAATTCAAAAATATAACTAGCACCTAAAGCATTCCTTTCAGGATCTACAAGCATAGAATTTTTACTACTCTCCACATAAGCAAAATTCTTCTCATTCAGAATAGTGGGAGTATCATAATAGACTTGAACACTAAAAATTGTTTAAACATTAAAAGAGTAATGTTCAGAAAAAGGGTAATCATAATCATGACAAGATTTGTAAATATAATCATCACTACTTTTTATAGCATAAGTTTCATCACAATAATCATTATAAGTAGCAACTTCGTTCTCATCATAATCGATTGAAACCTCTCCCAATATAGTGGAATCACTAAATAAAGTTGACACTCTTCCAAATCCACTTTCGTATTCATCACAATAAAATTCAACATCCTCCAAAATAGTGGGATAACTACTTTGTAAAGTTGACACTCTTCCAAACCCACTTTCATCAATATAATCATCATAGGTAGGAGGCATGCTATCATCATAACAACTTTGGATATTAAAACTTGGGATGCTAAAAATATCATCTTCATTAAACGTAGCATCCCCAATCTTGGGACAAACATTTAGTTCAGCAAATATATTCTCAAATATGTCATTCTTATCAAACATAGCTTCCCCAAGCTTGGTCCTTTTCATATCATAAGCATAATCACTCTCATCATTAATAGTATGGATAGCACCAATAGTATAGCAATTATCGTCATCACAATGAGTAGTAGGAGCAACATCATTTGGGAGGGATACCTTTTTATCATAATTGCCCCTTCTTTTCCTTTTCTTTTTCACATTATGTGTGGGTTCAACCTTCCTCTTTGAGCTCCTTATTGACGAGATTGGTTGAATAGAAAGCTCCTCCTCGTTACCTGATTCATCATAAGAAATAATAGGAGGATATTGGGAAGTCTCTTCCCTTTCATTAGTATTCTCATCATCTTCTATTTGCTTTATTTTCTTTAGGTAATTGGCAATATAAGGATTTTCAATGCAATTCTCCGGACAAAACATGTAAATCTTTTCTAGATCAATATCAAGGAAATGCTTAAGATTA
Source organism: Triticum aestivum (assembly GCF_018294505.1). Classification (NCBI taxonomy): domain Eukaryota; kingdom Viridiplantae; phylum Streptophyta; class Magnoliopsida; order Poales; family Poaceae; genus Triticum; species Triticum aestivum. The sequence continues at coordinate 264,251,436 of NC_057813.1, forward strand.
AATTCTGGAATAGGCTTAGTTAAACGTTTCAACTCTTCATACCCCAAAAGAAAACTAAGTTCATTATAATGTGCAAGGGAAATCAACTCATCACAATTTTTGGACACGATTCGGTCATGAAACAATTTGCATTGGAGATGTAAATGACCACGTTCATTGCAAAGTTCACAAGTATGGCAAAGGAATTTTAAATTTTCAGCACTCACATCTAGCCTTTCTTGCAACCATTTAGTTTCTAAATGCTTATGCCTCTTGCAATATATATCTTCTCTATTTGGTGTGTTCATGCAAACATGCACTCCACAAAAGTTAACATGCTCATAAGAGATATTTTCATCATGACTAGAGCAATCATCATTAGTACAATGGATATTCAAAGAGTTCATGCTAACAACATTGCAATCATGCTCATCATTCAAAGATTTAGTACCAAGCATTTTAATGCACTCTTCTTCTAGCACTTGAGCACAATTTTCCTTTCCATCAAACTCACGAAAGATATTAAAAAGACAAAGCGTATGAGACAAACTTAACTCCATTTTTTGTAGTTTTTCTTTTATAAACTAAACTAGTGATAAAACAAGAAACAAAAAGATTCGATTGCAAGATCTAAAGATATACCTTCAAGCACTCACCTCCCCGGCAACGGCGCCAGAAAAGAGCTTCATGTCTACTACACAACCTTCTTCTTGTAGATGTTGTTGGGCCTGCAAGTGCACAGGTTTGTAGGACAGTAGAAAATTTCCCTCAAGTGGATGACCTAAGGTTTATCAATCCGTGGGAGGCTTAGGATGAAGATGGTCTCTCTCAAACAACCCTGCAACCAAATAACAAAGAGTCTCTTGTTTCCCCAACACACCCAATACAATGGTAGATTGTATAGGTGCACTAGTTCGGCGAAGAGATGGTGATACAAGTGCAATATGGATGGTAGATAAAGGTATTTGTAATCTAAAATAATAAAAACAGCAAGGTAACTAATGATAAAAGTGAGCGTAAACGGTATTTTAATGGTAGGAAACAAGGCATAGGGTTCATACTTTCACTAGTGCAAGTTCTCTCAACAATAATAACATAGATAGATCATATAACAATCCCTCAACATGCAACAAAGAGTCACTCCAAAGACACTAATAGCGGAGAACAAACGAAGAGATTATGGTCGGGTACGGAACCACCTCAAAGTTATTCTTTCGGATCAATCTATTCAAGAGTCCGTACTAGAATAACACCTTAAGACACGAATCAACCAAAACCCTAATGTCACCTAGATACTCCATTGTCACCTCAAGTATCCGTGGGCATGATTATATGATATGCATCACACACTCTCAGATTCATCCAACCAACACAAAGTACTTCAAAGAGTGCCCCAAAGTTTCTACCGGAGAGTCAAGACGAAAACGTGTGCCAACCCCTATGCATAGGTTCATGGGCGGAACCCGCAAGTTGATCACCAAAACATACATCAAGTGGCATGTGATATCCCATTGTCACCACAGATAAACATGGCAAGACATACATCAAGTGTTCTCAAATCAAAGACTCATTCTGATAAGATAACATCAAGAGGAAAACTCAATTCATCACAAGAGAGTAGAGGGGGAGAAACATCCTAAGATCCAACTATAATAGCAAAGCTCGCGATACAACAAGATCGTGCCATAGAGAGAACACGAGAGAGAGAGAGATGAAACACATAGCTACTGGTACTTACCCTCAGCCCCGAGGTTGAACTACTCCCTCCTCGTCATGGATAGCACCGGGATGATGAAGATGGCCACCGGTGATGGGTTCCCCCTCCGGTAGGGTGCCGGAACGGACTCCCGAGATATTTTTGGTGGCTACAGAGGCTTGCGGCGGCGGAACTCCCGATCTATCTTCTCAGTGGATGTTTTTAGGGTATATGGGACTATATAGGCTAAAGAAGTCGGTCGGGGGGTGCTCGAGGGGCCCACAAGACAGGGGGCGTGCCCTACAGGGAGGGGGGCACCCTCCTATCTTGTGGCTGCCTCGAGGATCTTCTGACATGAACTCCAAGTCTCCAGGATCATATTCTTCCAAAATATCACGCTGCCGAAGGTTTCATTCCGTTTTGACTCCGTTTGATATTCCTTTTCTTCGAAATACTGAAACAGGCAATAAAACAGCAATATGGGGTGGGCCTCCGGTTAATAGGTTAGTCCCAAAAGTAATATAAAAGTGTATAATAAAGCCCATAATCAATCAAAACAGATAATAAAATAGCATGAATGCTTCATAAATTATAGATACGTTGGAGACGTATCAACGTTCTACTTCACTGGTCGCACGTTTGGGTATACCCTCAGGTGGTGCTCGATTATTCCCCTTGGGACCCCAGCCAGGTGTTTGGGTTCTCAACCGTATACATCCTTGTTGGCTCTCAAAAAGTTGACCAATGCTTCCTCTTGGTCCCGAGGGAGGCCAGCCCCTATGGTGAAGGTGGCGCTAGCCGCTCCATCCTCACTGACCAGCACTTGCTTCGTCTCGACTCGGTCTTGCAAGAACAATTGCTTCTTCTTGGCCAACGCTGCTTCTGGGGCCTCCTGACCCCCTTTCTCGACAGGTAGCGCGAATGCGGCTGACCTGAAGGCGATCTTGAGGGCCTGCAGTGCGCCTTTGGTGTCCCCCGCAACCGTGAGGACACCGTTGCTGCCAGGCATCTTCATGAGGTTGTACGCAGGGTGGGTCGCAGCCATAAAATGGGCCAAGGTCGGGTACCCCAGAATTGCATTGTATGGCAGGTCGATCCTGGCGATGTCGAACTCGATGAGCTCGGTGTGGTAGTTGTCACCGGTCCTGAAGGTGACAAGGAGGCGGATCTGCCCTAGGGGGCTGGTGGAGCCGCCGCCGACCCCGGAGAAAGGCTTGGAGGGGCGGAGCCAGCTGGGCGGCATGTGCAGTAGGCCGAACGCCTCCGAGGAGAGCATGTTGAGGCCGGCTCCGCCGTCGATGAGGGTTCTAGTGAGCGCCACGTGGTAGATGGTGGGGGTGCAAAGCATTGGGAGCGCGCCTGCTCCCGTCATGGCAGCAAGATGATCTTCAGGGCGAAGGTGAGGTCGGCCTTAGGCGCCGCCTAGCCCGGGGGAGCCCCTAAGCCCGCCTGGGTGGCGCCTACTTTGTCGGTAGAACGGCTTGATGTTGCGGTCAGAGGGTGGCGCTTGCGAGCCACCTAGGAGAGTTGCGACGACCGGGGGCGCCGGTGCCGTGTAGTGGGCAAGGAAGAGGTCGTGCAGCTCTTCCCAGGAGGTCATAGAGGATGCCGGCAGGTTGAGCAACCAGGCGCGCGGTGCGCCTACAAGGGCCATGGGGTGCCAGTTGGCCTTCATCTTGTCGTCTCCGCTGGCCGCCCAGATGCCTCCTCGTATGCTTGAAGGAAGGCGGCTAGATCCGCCGTGCCGTCATAACGTGGCGGCATCTTCGTTCGGAACTTGGGCGGCCACTACACCTGCCGCAGAGAAAGGGTGAAGCAGCGCAGCCCCGTCGCTTCTTGGGGAGCGTGCGACGGCTGGGTCGACGGAGGAGCGCCTGCCATCGGGGCTACCGGCGTGATCTAGCGGTTGGGGTAGGAGATTTCCGATGCACCCCTACCTGGCGCACCAAATGTCGGATTACGGGTTCTGCAAACCCTTGAGAGGTTTGAACTTTGGGGTGCGTGCGGAGATCTCAACCTACCCAGCCTGCCTACTCGTGATCCTCTTAAGCCTAGCGCGACAAGCTCTAAGAGACAAAGAGACATAGCAGTTTATCCCTCTTCGGGCCACCTTGCGGTGTAATACCCTACTCCAGCGTTTTGGTGGATTGCCTCAGAAGGCTGAGGATGAACTAGTATAGTGGATGAACTAGCCTCAGGAGGTGAGGTGTTCTTGAGCTCAAGAGAGCTGGTGAAGTGGTCGGGTGAGAATGGATCCGATCCCCTTCTATGGTGGTGGCTAGTCCTATTTATAGTGGCCTTGGTCCTTTTCCCAAATGTTGGCTGGAAGGGATCCCACAACGGCTGGATTTGAAATGGGACAAGTAGTACAGCTTATCCTGAAAAAAGTAGTCTTCGCCTGTGAAAAGCCTCTGGTCGTGACACTGCGGTGGGCTCGTCAATGACCTCCATACTGCCGTCCTGGCGGTCATGGTCTCGTTGCACCAGAATGGAAACCTTTGGATGATTCCTCGGGACTCCGCGCCTGTGGCTTGCCTCCTTTGAACCGAAGAGGAAACCCGCGCTCTGCGCCCGCCTGGCGCCTGCCTAGAGTTGGTCGTCATGGCTCACGTCAGCTGAGCCTCGTGAGGTGAACCTTGCATAGAACTCTCCACCCCTTGGGAGCCAGCCTGGTCAGGCCGATCACCTCGTGGGTCTTGGCGTCGTCCGTCTCGCGAGGCATGGCCCCTCGCAAGGGTCTTGAGTTGTTGATGCTAAAGCTGGGTCATACCAGGCCATCGATGGAGCCACGTGGTGGGCCGCAGGCAGGCAGGGCTGGATACCCCCCCTATCCAGGACACCGACAAACACCATGGCACCGTGGCTCTCCGGCAAACATTGAGGTCTTGCTTTTATAATTCTAGTAAATCCAAATGCCGTCCGAAATGCATGAAACTTGGCATGCTATCATTGAGCGGCATCAACATGTCGTGGTAATTTTTTTGTCCCATTTGGGTAAGGTTTGGGGTATAAGCTTCTCATAAACCAGAGTTTCTCACAACAAGTGTGATGGTTTCGGTAGGGAACGTTTCACCTTTCTGGATGAAATGATATCCATTGCATCTTCTCGATTTCAAATTTTTTTCCTAGTGTCAACATAGAACAACAGGAGTGTTGTGTCAATTTTTTGGGATTTTTTCAGGTTTGCTTGGACATTTTTATACATTAACTGAGTTTTCTATGCATTCATGTGCATAATTAAAATTTGAACTACATGCACATGCTTTAATGCATATAAATTAGTTGAAAATTCAAATTTGTTTCCTTGGTTGCATGCTTAGGTCCCATGCAAGAAATGAGAATGAATGTCCAACACCCTGCCACCCTCAGTCGGCCGGAAACATTGAGCTATATACCTAGTTTTTAAATTCTAGTAAATCCAAAGCTCGTCTGAAATTCATGAAACTTGGCATGCTGTCGTGGAGCGGCATCAACATGTCGAAGTAATTTTTTTGTCCCATTTGGGGCAGGTTTGGGGATATGCTTCTCACAAACCAGAGCTTCTCACAACAAGCCCGATGGTTTCGGTAGGGAACGTTTCACCTTTCTGGAGAAATGATATGCGTTGCGCCTCTTCTCGATTTCAATTTTTTTCCTAGTGTCAACATAGAACAACAGGGGTGTTGTGTCAATTTTTGGGATTTCTGGGGCCACCATGGCCCTATATCGCGAGCTGATGTCCGAACTCGCATAGGCATACAACGTCATGACCTCACACTGTTCAAGAAGCTAGGGTCCATCCTCGATGATATGGAAGGATGGAACTTCTAGTGATTTACGATGCCGATGATGATGATATGATCGGTTGAACTTGTATACTTTTTGTAGCGATGAAACTTTGTGATGTCCACGGTCCCTGCCGAACTTGCATAACGCTACTTTGTTAGTTTGGGTACGATGACCTGCGTACATATAGTTAATTAGTTTGCATATTGTATGTTGCATCTAGTTGCTAACCCTTTCTTTTTCGTGTTGCTCTAGTATATTTTGTTGCATATAATTGTACATCCTCTTGATGAAGATGCATCTCTAACAGGTTCCTAGCTTCTTGATGGCGAGATGGTAGTGCTATGTCGTGTACAAAGGGAAGGTTCCGGGGGTGTACAACGAGTGGCAGGAGTGTCAAGCGCAAGTGAATGGGGTCTCGGGCGCCACCCGTAAAGGCTTCAAAAGTAGACAAGAAGGAGAAGCTAGTTACTTGAGGTTCACGCTAGCGCGAGAGAGGACTCGTAATCGCCGCCTCATGTACTGCATAGTTCCGCTCTCACTCATAGTGATAGCTCTTCTCGCGTATACCATTGTTTAGATGGATGGCGTTGTAGTTGCAAGTATTCGAGACTTCCATGTATCGCTATTTTCGAGATGATGACGAGATACCACTTTGTGTTGGATGATGATTATGATGAGACTATTTGTATGTATGTGCTATGATTACATTTGTGGTCTCGCAGCCATTTGTATGTGTATCATGATGACATTTGTATGTGCTAAAGATTCTTGTATTAAGCCTGTTGAAATACAAAACAAATATGCAGAAAAAATATTCAAAAACTACTAAAATTAGTAGTAGCGAGTGGAGAAAAGTTAGCAGCAGCGTGACAGTAGCAGTAGCGCATACATGTAAAGCGTGCGAGAGCTATTAGCAGTAGTGAGCATCCACGCAGCACGGTGTTGCTACACTTGTATAGTAGTAGCGCGGGGGTGCATGCGCTGCTGCTATGGGTTAGCTGTAGCACCTTATTAGTAGCGCCGGACCCCGCGCTATTGATATACCTAGAACCCGCGCTGCTACTAGGCTTTTCCCTAGTAGTGTTTGGTCACCGGAGGAGCGATTCTGAGCACCTCCGCCGTCCCTGGCCTCGCCGGCGACGAGCCGTGGACCAGGTCCGTCATGTTTAACCGTTTTGACCAGGGGTTTGACCTCCCCAGGGTCGCTAACGTGTGGGCCCAGGCCCCTGCTAATGATGGGTTAAGTGCTAACTAAACTTAATTAGCCCTCCTAATATTTACATGTGGGACCAGGGCCTTAACTAGTATAGATTAGGATTAGTATTAGTGCAAATTAACTTAAGTTAGTTAGTTAGACACTAACATGTGGGTCCCAGCCATCAGGTTTGACCTGGGCTGGCGCCTTTGACCTGCTGACGCAGTGCTGATGTCACCCTGATGTCTTAATGGTGTTCTGCAAATTTATTTAAATCAGGAAATGATTTATTATTTCAGAAAATACTCAAAACTTCTAAAAATCACAGAAATTAATCTATAACTCAGAATGAAATAAGTTATATATGAAAAATGATCAGAAAAATCCAATCTATCCACTTGTACTGGCCTCATGCATGTTTAAACAACTTAACCTTGCTGTTTAGTTTAAAATATAATAAGGCACTATTTAAATTCATAAGATGAGTTTGGGGTCGAACCCTTGGTTCAAAATGACTCAAACCCATCTGGTTTTAGTTGCATTAGCTCAACCACAGCATATTACCATGTCATGATCATGCATCATATTGTGTATTGCATTGATTGTGTTCTTCCTTGTTTGCCAGTGTTTGTCCCCTCTCGATAGACGTGGTTCCGATGATGAGATCGATGACACCGATGAAGAGATATACTATCTTCAGAAGTGCCGGGCAAGCAAAACCCCCTTGTTCATTTCGATACAATCCCACTCTCTCGCTCCTACTCTCTTTTACTGCATTAGGACAACAACGACTCAACTGTTACATGCTACGGTAGTTGAACCCTTTTCCTCTGCATGACCTGTCATTGTCATAGTAAATAGATGAAACCCACTAGCATGAGTAGGTGTTGTTTGAGCCCTGATGTGCCTAATCATTCATGCTTGTTTGTCATGCCTGCTATTGCTTGGAGTTGAGTCAGGTCTGATTCATCGGGGATGAATTGGAATGTTGTGACCATGTCCTACTATGTGTGAGCTAAGTGTGTTAATACGATTTGGTAAAGGTAGTGGTGAGAGGCCATGTAGGAGTACATGGTGGGTTGTCTCATTGAAGCCATCCTCAAGAACTGAGTTCTGTGTTTGTTATCCATGAACAACTACTACCATGCATTGGGCCCAAAACCAATGGACCGTCTCGGCTTCTTAACCACCTTGTCCTCTGTCCAGGAGTTGCAAGTAGTTTCTGGTGTTTGTAGTATGCTGGAGGCCGTGCGCAGCGCTGACCCAAGGGGTGGGCTATGATGAGGTAGGCACGTGGCCAGGTATGCCGGGAGCCCGTTTGGTGTCGCGGAACCCTGTACACATCGTTCAGGGCCGTATGTGGAAACCTTGGTCGGACTCCCTGCGGATGGAACCTGGATAATCGATAAACCAAGACTAGAGACTTGAGTGTTTAGGTAGGCCGGGGCCGACACCCTCGTTGGGCTTCCGCTTGAAGGTTGCTGAGTACATGTCGTGTAAAGGGCAGTAAGTGTTGAGAGCGTGTATGAAGAAGTACACCCCTACAGGGTTAACATCATCTATTCGAATAGTCGCGTCCGCGGTAAAGGACCTCTGGGTTGCCTATACAGTTCATAGACAAGTGAAAGTGGATACTCCAAAATACGCAAGATAAGCATGAGGGCTATGGATGGCGTTTTCATAGGGAGATGGGAGCGAATCTATAGTGGTGTATTGATATGGTGAATATGTGGACTCGTGTGCGCCACCTCAAAAGAGTTACTTGCAGTCGTAGTTCAGGTTAGTCACTGAGTCAAAGCTGGCTTGCTGCAGTTAAACCCCACCATCCCTTTGTTGATAATGATGCATATGTAGTTAGTTCTGATGTAAGTCTTGCTGGGAACATCTGTACTAATGTTTGCTTAATTTATGTTTTTGCAGAGAGACTTCAGTCTCGCTAGTAGTTCCGCGTGGAATTTGACGTTATCTTGTTACCTCAGCTATGATCTTGTGCCCTCGGCAGGATCTTGTAGATAGTCAGGATTCTCAGCCTTTTTCATTTGTAGTTGTGTGTACTCATACAAGTTAAGCTTCCGCATGTGCCATTGACTTGTATGATCTGAATGTTGGGTCATCAGACCCATGATTGTAATATCTCGCTCCTCGGAGCCTATTGACTAAATACTTGAGATGTAGAGTTCTGTTGTGATGCCATGTTGTATTTGCACATATCGAGCATATTGTGTGTATGTTATTGAAATGCTTGGTATGTGTGGGATCCGCCAACCTAGTTGTTTATTCTTGGTAGCCTCTCTTACCGGAAAATATCTCCTAGTGCTTCCACTAAGCCATGGTAGCTTGCTACTGCTCCGAAACACTTAGGTTGGCCGGCATGTGTCCTTCTTCGTTCCTGTGTCTGTCCCTTCAGGGAAATGTCATGTGTTGTTCCTTCAAGTCCCTGTAGCTTGCTACGACTTGGGTTCATACGTTGTTGATCGACATGTTCGTTGCTGGGTCATGCATGCCCGTCCCTATAAGTTAGCGCTACCACTACAAAAAAAGACACATCTGTGACAATTTTGGCCGAAAGAAAAAAAATCTGTCATACATATGACACTTCTATGATGATAATTGTGACAAAACCCGGTATCATCATAGATGTGGTGGGCTCCTACTCCTATGACAAAAAATCATGACAGAAAATGGGTTTTTCGTCCTGGGCGGGCCGGAGACGCAGTTGCATGACATTCTTTGGGCCATCCATGACGGAAAAAACCGTGGTAGAAGCGAGGGGGAGGAAAATTTTGGGGGGTTGCCGGTTACGGCGGGAGGTCGGGGGCTGAGCGATGCGCATTTCTCTCGTACACGTGCGAGGCGTTGGCTCCAACTGAACCTGAGCGAGGCGTTGGGCTCTAACTGAACCCGAGCGATTGCACTGTAGGCTACTCGTTACTAAACCCGAGCGATTGATTGATGGTTGTTAACTGAACCCGATGGAGCGA
>NC_057813.1:264261561-264297617 GCF_018294505.1 Triticum aestivum
CGTGGAGGGGTGGTTGAATAGGACCCCGTGGTGTGGAGGGCTGGATGAATAGTAGAAGGTGGAGGGCTGGATGAACAGTAGGCGGTGGAGTAGCGCGCGGTGGAGGCTGGATGAACAGGAGCCCGTGGAGGCTGGAGGAGATCAACAGTAGCCCATGGAGGTTGGAGGAGGTCGACGGTGGAGATGAACAGTATCCCGTTCAGTCCCATTTTGCGGTACGCCACACCCCTCCCGATGAACAGGACCCCTGTTTCGACCGTAGCGCTCCAACACAAGTCTGTTTCGTCCGTTTTGCGGTACGCACACCACTCTCGATCAACAGGACCCTCGTTTCGACCGTAGGAGGTACGTTTCGTCCATTTTGCGGTATGCCACACCCCCTGATCAAATAGGACCCCCATTTTGACCGTAGGAGGTCCGTTTCCTCCGTTTTGCGGTACACCACACCCCTCTCGATCAACAGGACCCTGTTCCGAACGTAGGAGGTCTGTTTCATCCGTTGTGCGGTACGACAGGCCTCGTTTCCATCACCTATTCCGTCCAAGCCCTCCCGATGAACACGACCACGCATTCCGTTTCGATCTAGCCGGTTGGCTCCCATGCGTTCCGTTGCCTCCTGATGAACACGACGCATTCCGTTGCCTCCCCATGAACATGACGCATTCCATTGCCTCCCCATGAACACGACGACGACGCTGTTTCTTTGTTCTGACCCAGCCATGTACCCAAGCCCTGGCCGTACATATGCGCGAGTAGGCGTTCGAGACCCTGCCCGTATGTACGTATGTGGCCGTATTTTCTTTCTTGCACCCTCACCGTTGTACGTACGTGTACATGCTACGTGCGCGCCTCTACTACGACACGTGCACGCCTCTACATCGACCAGTATGTATGTACACGTTCATGACTAGAATGACAACGCTACGTATGCTTCGACCAGGTGGGTCCCGATTGTCAGGCACTTCCTTGCCTGCAAAGATGTAGCTGGTGGGTCCCAACAGTCAAGGGGGCGAATCGTTTTTTTTTTGCCATGACGCACTTCCTTGCGTGCGAAGATGTAGCTGGAAGGTCCCAACTGTCAGGGGGGCGAATCGTTTTTTTTGCCCGGACGCACTTCCTTGCGTGCGAAGATGTAGCTGGTGGGTCCCAACAGTTAGGGGGGTGAATCGTTTTTTTCGAACGCACTTCCTTGCGTGCGAAGATGTAGCTGGTGGGTCCCAGCAGACAGGGGGGAACATTTTTTTCGTGAAATACGGTGGCCCATCTGGTGGGTCCCCGCTGTCAGGTGGAGGAATAATTATTTTGCGCGTAATAAGGAGGAACTTCCTTGCTGCGGCCGTGGACCCAGCTGTCAGCCTCTGTAGGACCTTGAAGTATGTCTAGAGGGGGGTGATTAGACTACTTGACCAATTAAAAACTTAACCTTTTCCCAATTTTAGAGTTTGGCAGATTTTAGCTACTTTAGGACAAGTCAAGCAATCATCACACTATTCAAGCAAGCATGCAAAGAGTATATAGGCAGCGGAAATTAAAGCAGGCATCTTGCAAGAAAGTAAAGGGAAGGGTTTGGAGGATTCAAATGCAATTGGAGACACGGTTGTTTTTGGTGTGGTTCCGATAGGTGGTGCTATCGTACATCAGCGTTGATGGAGACTTCAACCCACGAAGGGTAACGGTTGCGCGAGTCCACGGAGTGCTCCACCCACGAAGGGTCCACGAAGAAGCAACCTTGTCTATCCCACCATGGTCGTCGCCCACGAAGGACTTGCCTCACTAGCGGTAGATCTTCACGAAGTAGGCGATCTCCTTGCCCTTACAAACTCCTTGGTTCAACTCCACAATCTTGTCGGAGGCTCCCAAGTGACACCTAGCCAATCTAGGAGACACCACTCTCCAAGAAGTAACAAATGGTGCGTTGATGATGAACTCCTTGCTCTTGTGCTTCAAATGAGAGTCTCCCCAACACTCAACTCTCTCTCATAGGTTTTGGATCTGGTGGAAAGAAGATTTGAGTGGAAAGCAACTTGGGGAAGGCTAGAGATCAAGATTCATATGGTAGGAATGGAATATCTTGGCCTCAACACATGAGTAGGTGGTTCTCTCTCAGAAATGGTAAGTTGGAAGTGTAGGTTTGTTCTGATGTCTCTCTCCATGAATGAAGAGGAGGTGGAGGGGTATATATAGCCTCCACACAAAATCTAACCGTCACACACAATTTACCAAACTCGGTGGGACTGATTCAACAGACTTGGTCGGACCGATTTAGTAAACCTAGTGGCCGTTAGTGATTTTCGGTGGGACTGGCCTGCATCTTGGTGTGACCGATTCGGTTAGGGTTAGGGCATAACGTAATCTCGGTAAGACCGATTACACAAACTCGGTGAGACCGATTTGGTAATAAGCTTTCCAGAGAGTTGGTCAGGTAAACTCGATGGGACCGATTTGCTCTTTTCGGTGAGACCGAAATGTTACAAAAGGGAAATAGTGAGTTTACATTGCAATCTCGGTGGGACCGATCGCTCACTTCGGTTAGACCGAAACGTTACGAAGGGAAACAGAGAGATTACAATCCCATCTCGGTGAGACTGAGATCCATATCGGTAAGACCGATTTGCTTAGGGGTTGTGGCAGTGGCTATGACTTTTGGAATCGGTGGCGCCGGATAGGAAGAATCGGTGTGACCGATTTTGGCTTTGGGTTTAGGTCATTTGGATGTGGGAAAGTAGCTGAGGGTTTTGGAGCATATCACAAAGCACATGAAGCAAGAGGCTCATTAAGCAACACCTCATCCCTCCTTGATAGTATTGGCTTTTCCTATAGACTCAATGTGATCTTGGATCACTAAAATATAAAATGAAGAGTCTTGAGCTTTTGAGCTTGAGCCAATCCTTTTTCCTTAGTATTTTGAGGGATCCACTTTCATCATCCATGCCATGCCATTCATTGAGCTTTCCTGAAATAATAGTCTTGGAATAGCATTAGCTCAATGAGCTATATGTTGTTATGAATTACCAAAACCACCTAGGGATAGTTGCACTTTCAATCTCCCCCTTTTTGGTAATTGATGACAACATATAGATCAAAGCTTCGACAAAAGATAATAAGATTGAATAACATTGTCGCTTTGAGAAGTATGTGATAAGCAAGAGCTCCCCCTAAATTTGTGCATAGTTTAAGATTTGCTTTGGACTGCAAATGCACAATGAATTAGGCTCATGGGTTACTCTTCCATGTCACATACATCTTGGTGGAGCGCTCAAAATAATAAACATTGAATACATGCACTCATCACCAAGCAAAGTGAATGATCACATAAGATAGATAGGATAATATCATCAAACATGCATAAGTGTAGCTTATGATCAAACACATGATCATCAATGTCTCACAAGCATAGTATCACAAGCAATCAAAACCAAACAAGTTTAACCACCAAATAAAGCAAGAGAGAACAAAAGCAACACTCTCTCTCTCTCGAAGCCTATGATCTATACATTTTTCTCCCCCTTTGGCAACAAGTTACCAAAAAGTTCATAGAAAATGCATAGTGGTAGATCGACTCTTAGGCTTGATCTTCGGGTGGTGGTGTCCGGATAACTCCAAGAATGAAGGCTTTAGTTGAAGTAGAGGGTGCTGGAGTTGATGCTGGAGCTGGTTGCACTGGAGCTGAAGGGGCAGTAGCTGGTGCTGAAGATGTTGCTCTAGTGTCTGTCACAGGCACTACAACTGACCTCTGGGCTCTAAGCACTCTGGCAAACACATTTCTTGTAGTCTTGCCCTGCCTCTCCTGCATGTCATCCTGCAGCTGCTCTACAACTGACTGAATCTCAGTTACTTTAGCATCAAGGTCATGGAATTTGAGTTCCATGATTCTTTCCAAGCTCTCCTGATTTTGAGTGAGGGTGGCCAGTCCCTTCTCAATCCTCAGTGTTGATGCTATCAAGTAACCAAGCTGCTCCTGCTTGTTCTTCAAGAAATATTCAGATGCCTCCTCTTGAGTTGGCATCCTGGCAGCCTTCTCCTTCTTCTTTTGAGCTTGAACTGAAGATGGGTTATTCTCATTCATGACAACCTCATTGTCCTCAAAGTCTGGATAAAGTGGAAAATGTTCCTTATCCAATTGATATTTCCCTGTGCCCATCTTTGAGTTTATCAACTCCTGTATCTGTGGTGCATATCCACAGCTCCTCTTCAGATCTGTTGCAGTCCTCTTAATGGTTTCAATCATCAAGCTCATGACTTTGAACTTCTGTGGCACATCAAACACATGCAACATGTTGATGGCATGCCCTCTGATCATGTTATGCTCACCAGACTTGGGCAAAAGAGTGTGCCTCAGAATCCAATTGATAGTTGGCAGCCCTGACAACAGAAAATGAACTAATCCAAACTTGTGAGTCTCAACTGCCTAGTCTGGGATCTCCTTGTACATGTGTGCCATGGAATTGTGATCCATCTTGTTCTTTGCATAGATATCCAGGTCATCCTCATTTTCCTTTGGGGCATTTATCAGACTTCCCCATTCTTCAACAGTGGATTGGTACCTTGTACCTTCAGACATCCAAACAATTCTTCCATCTGGATAAAAATGTGTTGTGGAGTAGAATTGCATGATAAGCTCATCATTCTAGTGGGTTAACTTTTACCCAACAAAATCAGCAACTCCACAAGCAACAAAGCTTTCTTGCACTCTAGGATAGTGCTCTTCATTGTCCTTGATGTAGGTCCAGTCGACCCACCTCATGTCACAAACTATGGGCTTCTTATCCAACAGAATTGTCTCATAGAAGTCCTGTTGTTCCTTTGTATGGAACCTGTAGTCAACAGCAGTTCTTCTCCTTGAGGCATATGGATCTTCCATCCTCCATAGCCTCAACCCTGAGTCCTTCCTAATCCTCATGTCCTCATCCACAGGATGGGCATCATTGTGGTCCGGTATCTTGGGCTTGAGCTTCCTTAGGACCTGCCCTTCTTCATCTTCTTCATCAGCAACATTTGGCACTGGGGCCTTGTTCTTCTCAGCAGCTGGAATACTCCTAGTATCCCTCTTTGGTAGTTGCTTGGCCTTGGAGGAAGCTTTGGGTGCTTCCTTGGGCTTAGATGTTGCAGCCCCTGATCTGATTGCATCACCCATAAGCTTGGGTGCCTTAGGTGCTGGTGCAGCAACCTCTTCTTCCTCTTCAGAATCTCTTCTCATAGAGGGCTTTCCAAGAACCTGGGCAGTTGTGGTTCTTGCTCTCTTCTTCTTCTTGTCCTGAGCACCTTCATCCTCTGATTCAATTGTAAACTTCATTGTCTCTCCACTAGGGACTTTCTTGGGTTTGGAAGAAGTGACTTTTTTCTCAGGTGCCTCTTTGGGTTCAGTGTGTTTTGGCACGTGAGTGGATCCTCTGACCTTGGGCATTGGTGTCCTCTTGGCAGGAACTTTCTTTTTCAGTCCAGGCTTTGTGCTATGTGCAGAGCCATATTCCTTCTTGAGCACCACTTTCTTGGAAGTAGCCTCATCTTCTTCAGCTTTGTAGTCCTCATCTTCTGAGTCTGAGGTTCTCTTTCTCCTTTGCCTGGTAGCAGCCTTAGGCAGGTTGCTAGGAGTGCTTCTGCTCCTTCATCTCTAGAGCTTGAGGGACTAGTGCCCTTGCTCATGTCAATCTGCTCTTCTGACCTGTTCTGGCTGTCACTCTGGTCTGACATGCTGCAAAAGCTGACTGCTGACCCTGTGAAGAATTATAAATGAGATAGAAAGCATGAGCATCACAAAATGCAGAGATTTTTGCAAAAGAATGATTCAAAAATTCAGTTTTAGTTTTCCACAGAAAGCATTTCGGATCAATCGATTTTCAAACTCGGTGATACCGAAGCAATTTTGGAACCTAAACTAATGATCTCGGTTGGATCGAGTCACAGTTCGGTGGCACCGAGACTGCTAGGGTTTCACAGAATCCTAAAATCGGTCGCACCAATTAGCAATTCTCGGTCAGACCGAGAGTCACTAGTGCAATGGCATAAGCCAAATCGGTGAGACCGAGTTTTTCAACTCGGTGGGTCCGAGATGGTTTCGGCGGAAACCTAACCCTAAAAATTTGAATCTAATCTACTCTACGGACTACTTTGGCTGGATAGGATTGTTTCAATCGTGGCATGATTCAATAAGAATACAATGTGCTAGGAATCAGATGTGGATAACACAAAGATCGAGTCCATACCCTATCTTGGCGATGAACTCGCCACGGCAGCAATGGCGGGGGCGAAATCCGTTGACGGCGGCGGAGACCAGCTATAGGAGGCTGCTGGCAACGAGGAGACGATCCGGAGACCTTCGATGGCAGAGCAAGCTATTGCGCGGGCGAAGGGTGAGGGAGTCCTGGACTAGGGGGTGTCCGGATAGCCGAACTATCATCATCGGCCGGACTCTAAGACTATGAAGATACAAGATTGAAGACTTTGTCCTGTGTCCAGATGGGACTTTCCTTGGCGTCGAAGACAAGCTTGGCGATACGGATATGTAGATCTCCTACCATTGTAACCGACTCTGTGTAACCCTATCCCTCTCCGGTGTCTATATAAACCGGATGGCTTTAGTCCGTAGGACGAACAACAATCATACCATAGGCTAGCTTCTAGGGTTTAGCCTCCTTGATCTCGTGGTAGATCTACTCTTGTAATACCCACATCATCAATATCAATCAAGCAGGACGTAGGGTTTTACCTCCATCAAGAGGGCCCGAACCTGGGTAAAACATCGTGTCCCTTGTCTCCTGTTACCATACGCCTAGACGCACAGTTCGGGACCCCCTACCCGAGATCCGCCGGTTTTGACACCGACATTGGTGCTTTCATTAAGAGTTCCTCTGGGTCGTCACCGATAGGCTCGATGGCTTCTTCGATCATCAACAACGACGCAGTCGAGGGTGAGACCTTCCTCCCCGGACAGATCTTCGTATTCGGCGGCTTTGCACTCCGGGCCAATTCGCTTGGCCATCTGGAGTAGATCGAAAGCTACGCCCCTGGCCATCAGGTTAGATTTGGAAGTTTGAACTTCACGGCTGACATCCGCGGGGACTTGATCTTCGATGGATTCGAGCCACAGCCGAGCGCGCCGCACTGTCACGACGGGCATGACTTAGCTCTGCAACCGGACAGTAACCTGGAGGCCGCACACGAGTCCGCTCCGATCTTCAATTCGGAGCCGGCTGCGCAGATCGAGGACGGGTGGCTGGACACCGCCTCGGGGGCTGCAACCTCTAAGGTGATAGAGCCGAACACTGACCTTGTCCCTCATGAAGCTCGTGACTCCGAGGTGCCGGACTCCTTGCCGGACTCCGAACCTCCCACGCCCCCTCCAGTCGAATCCGATTGGGCGCCGGTCATAGAGTTCACCGCTGCGGACATCTTTCAACACTCACCATTCGGTGACATCTTGAGTTCGCTAAAGTATCTCTCGTTATCAGGAGAGCCCTGGCCGGACTGCGGTCAGGACGGTTGGGATGCGGACGACGAAGAAATTCAAAGCCCACCCACCACCCACTTAGTAGCCACTGTCGACGATCTAACCGACATGCTAGACTTCGACTCCGAAGACATCGATGGTGTGGACGACGATGCCGGAGACGACCAAGAACCAGCGCCTACTGGGCACTGGAAAGCCACCTCATCATATGACATATACATGGTGGATATCCCAAAGGATGGGAATGGCGAAGGAACAGCGGAGGATGACCCCACCAAGAAACAGCCCAAGCGCCGGAGTCAACGGTGCCGCTCTAAATCCCGCCACAGCAAGAATGGAGATTCCGGCACCGGAGATAACAACACCCCAGACAGTGCCGAAGACTACCCCCTCCAGCAAGATTCGGCGTAGGAGGACGGAGATGCTAGCCCTCATGAGAAGGCAGCAGACGAAGAAGTAGAGGATTACATGCCTCCCTCCGAAGACGAGGCAAGCCTCGATGACGACAAATTTGTCGTACCTGAGGATCCCGTCGAACAAGAGCGTTTTAAACGCAGGCTTATGGCCACGGCAAACAGCCTCAAGAAAAAGCAGTAGCAGCTTAGAGCTGATCAAGATCTGCTAGCCGACAGATGGACTGAAGTCCTTGCGGCCAAAGAGCATGAGCTCGACCGCCCCTCCAAAAGCTACCCTAAACGCAAGCTGCTCCCCCGATTAGAGGAGGAGGCATATGAACCTGCATCACCAGCAGACAATACGGCTGACCGACCACCCCGTGGCCACGACAGAGAGGCCTCTAAGCCCTCCACCAGAACCGTACCCCGGCATCGCTCGAAAAGCACAAGGCCACAGGGGAATGCTCCGGACTTGCGAGATATATTGGAGGATAAGGCAAGACAATCAAGATCGATCTATGGATCGCGTGGGAACCCCATGATATGCGACGACAACCGTCGCGCCGAATACAGTAAGTCCGGGCGGGCCGAACAAAATACAAAAAGCTCTTTTGAACTCCGTCGTGATATCGCCCAATACAGAGGCGCCGCACACCCACTATGCTTCACAGATGAAGTAATGGATCATCAAATCCCCGAAGGGTTTAAACCCATGAACATTGAATCTTATGATGGCACAACAGACCCCGCGGTTTGGATCGAGGACTATCTCCTTCATATCCACATGGCCCGCGGTGATGATCTCCACGCCATCAAATATCTCCCACTCAAGCTTAAAGGACCAGCCCGGCATTGGCTTAACAGCTTGCCAGCAGAGTCAATTGGGAGCTGGGAAGACCTGGAAGCCGCATTTCTCGATAACTTCCAAGGCACGTACGTGCGACCACCAGACGCTGACGACCTAAGCCATATAATTCAGCAGCCAGATGAATCGGCCAGACAATTCCGGACACGGTTCTTAACCAAGAAAAATCAAATCGTCGATTGTCCGGATGCGGAGGCCCTCGCGGCTTTCAAACATAACATCCGTGACGAGTGGCTTGCCCGGCACCTGGGACAGGAAAAGCCGAAATCCATGGCAGCCCTCACATCACTCATGACCCGCTTCTGCGCGGGTGAGGACAGCTAGCTAGCACGCAGCAACAACCTCAGTAAAAATTCTAGCAGTCCGGATATCAAGGACCGCAATGGTAGGCCCCATCGCAACAAAAACAAACGCCGCATTAACGGCGAGAATAGTGAGGATACGGCAGTTAATGCCGGATTCAGAGGCTCTAAGCCCGGTCAAAGGAAAAAGCCATACAAAAGAACTACTCCGGGTCCCTCCAATTTGGATCGAATACTAGACCGCTCGTGCCAGATACACGGCACCTCCGAAAAGCCAGCTAACCACACCAACAGGGACTTTTGGGTATTCAAGCAGGCAGGCAAGTTAATCGCCGAAAACAACGACAAGGGGCTGCATAGCGACGACGAGGAAGAGACCCGACCGCCGAACAATAGAGGACAGAAGGGTTTCCCCCCACAAGTGCGGACGGTGAACATGATATACGCAACCCGCATACCCAAAAGGGAGCGGAAGCGTGCACTCAGGGACGTATACGCGATGGACCCAGTTGCCCCGAAGTTCAATCCATGGTCCTCCTGCCCAATCACTTTTGACCGAAGGGACCACTCCACCAGCATCCACCACGGCGGATTCGCCGCATTGGCTTTAGACCCAATCGTTGACGGATTTCACCTCACCAGAGTCCTGATGGACGTCGGCAGCAGCCTGAACCTGCTTTACCAGGATACAGTGCACAAAATGGGCATAGACCCCTCAAGGATTAAACCTACAAAGACGACCTTTAAAGGCGTCATACCAGGTGTACAGGCCAATTGTACAGGCTCAGTTACACTGGAAGTGGTATTCGGATCATCGGATAACTTTCGAAGCGAAGAGTTAATCTTCGACATAGTTCCGTTCCACAGCGGCTATCATGCTCTGCTCGGACGCACCGCGTTTGCAAAGTTCAACGCGGTACCGCACTACGCATACCTTAAGCTCAAGATGCCAGGCCCTGGAGGAGTCATCACAGTCAACGGAAACACTGAACGCTCTCTCCGAACAGAGGAACATACAGCGGCTCTCGCGGCAGAAGTACAGTGCAGCCTCTTAAGGCAATTCTCGAGTCCGGCCGTTAAGCGACCGGACACAGCTAAACGCGCCCGGAGTAACCTACAACAAGACCACCTGGCACGTTACGAGCATGCGTAGCAATGCAGCCCCAACCCTAGCCCCTACAAAATTTCAAGATAGGTCCTTCGCGTACATCATTACGCTCTGAAGATACCATGGGCATAGGGGGAGGGGCACGACCACGATAGGCCCAGAATGCGGCTTAATCACACCATGGGCTCACTAGTGTGTCGTTCTTTTTTCTTTTCTTCTTTTTTTTATTACCCACAGGACCCAGTTCATCAGAGGCCCTGTCCGGCAGTGGACCTACCGAACTCACGATGCAACAGCCAGGGAAGGAGAAAGGCTACGATGAATATCCAGGTGGTCTCCATTATGAGCATTAAATCGGTTTTATACATCATTCCGCAGCCTACCCCTAGAGGGGGACATGTTTAATAGTCCCATTCCTTGCTTACCGCACCATTTGTATCGTTCTGCATTCACAACAGTATTTCTTGAATAAACAATGCACCTTTTTGCTTATAATTGCATTCCTTTCTTATACATATGTTTATTTATGACATGTTGCACCCGTACACTTTGGTACGGCTAAATACACCAGGGGCTTATGTTTCCCGCATCATGGTGCGATAAGTCCGAACACTTTCACAAGTGCGGCACCCCGAACTTATAGCATTATATGCATCGGCTCCGAATCATGTCTTGGGTCAATAGTTGGGTTTGCCCGGCTCCCATGTTTTGGTACCTTCTGTTCCGTTGTATCGGCTAAGGTAGCACTGGGAGAACCACTGCGATTGCACCCCAGTTGAGCTGGGCGAGTGCCTCAGTGGAGAAAGCTAAAACTGACCGTCATGATGAGGCGAGAGCCGGTCACTGTTCGAGAGGTTTTTTCGAGTCCCTAAAGACTTATGCCGCTTAGAGCGAGGAACCGGCTTTGTCCGGCCCAGGCGTGGATAGCGCCCCAAATTCGGCCTTCCGAACACTAGGGGCTTCGCCGAAATTTAAAATTATAGAATTCTATGGCTAAGTGAGAGTGTTCAAGCATTATAAGTCCGGTTGCCTTGTTCCTTGTGTTGAGCGCCTCCCTAGATGGACGCAAAAATGGGAACAAGAGTGCTCAAATTTATCCCGAACACCCCAGCACTCGTGGCATGGGGGCTGAAGCCAACGACTTGCCATCTCTCAGATTTGATAAACGGCCGCACAGAAGGTAATATTTTAAATTAACAAGCGTTGCTTTGCACATATGAACAAAGTTTTCAACGCACAGGATACTACTCAAATATTACATCTTTGGAGCACTCCCCCGCAATAGTGCGGGCACCTTTCAGAACAGTCTTATAATACATCTCGGGCGTACGATACTCCTTGCCCAGCGGTGGCGCGTCCGTCACAAGCTTCTCAGCATCCATCTTGCCCTAGTGCACCTTTGCGCGGGCAAGGGCCCGACGGGCACCTTCAATACAGGCGGATTGCTTGATGACTTCAACCCATGGACACGCATCCACCAGCCGCCGCACCAGACCGAAGTAGCTCCCAGGCACGGCCTCCTTAGGCCACAGCCGAACTATGAGGCCCCTCATGGCCTGTTCGGCCGCCTTGTGGAGCTCGACCAGCTGCTTCAGCTGGTCGCTAAGGGGCACCGGATGTCCGGCCTCAGCATACTAAGACCAGAAGACCTTCTCCGTCGCGCTCCCCTCCTTGGCCCGATAGAAAGCGGCAGCATCGGACACGCTGTGAGGAAGATCTGCGAACGCTCCTGGAGAGCTCCGAATTCGTGTAAGTGACAGGTAATTCACACTCACATGCTTACTTTGCATGAAAAATGCCTTACCCGCTGCTATTTTCTTCAACGCCTCGATTCTCTTGGAGGGCCTTGTAGGCTTCAGCCTTAGCGGCTTTGGCACTCTCAAGAGCCGATGCAAGCTCGGACTCTCGAGTCTTCGAGTTACGCTCCAGGCTCTCATGTTTTTTCACGAGATCCTGGAGCTCTTGCTGTACCTCCGCCACCCGTGCCTCCTGTTTCTGTCGCTCGGTGCGCTCCGCGGACGCATTACGTTAGGCCGCAGACACCGCCTCCTTCAGGGTCGCCACCTCGGTCGTGGCACCTGCAATACCAATGTTATCCTTGTCAATTTTTTGCAACCAAATCCTTTTCTATAAGGTACAATCTTAATACGGTGTTATTCACCTTACTTGTCCTCGAACTGCTTCTTGGCATGGCTGAGCTCGTTCTCGGACCGCTTGAGGCTTTGCTTCAAAGTATTGACCTCCACAGTCAGTGCGGCCGAGGTCAGCAGCACAGCCTGCAATCCCATATTGACATATTTCTTATATATGACTCTTGCGTATATGTTTTTAGATCCTCAGTTCGGCTTTTATTTCCGAATACCTAACCGAGCATCAGGGGCTACTGTCTATGCGGTACTATTCTACATATATCAAAATTCTTACCTCAAAGCCTGTTAGAAGGCTGCTGCAGGCTTCGGTCAGCCCGCTCTTGGCGAGTTGAACCTTCTGAATCACCGCACTCATGAAGGTGCGGTGTTCCTCTTTGATGGAGGCGCCGTTGAGCGCCTCCAGCAAGCTATCCGGCGCCTCCGGTTGGACGGAGGCCGCTGGCGTCGCGGTCTTGCCCTTCTTACGAAGGGGCCGCCCGTCGGACTCCGAAGCCACTTCAGGTTCCGATGCGGAGTCCGGCACAAAGTCCGGGAGGTTGCCCTGCGGCACCTCCGGGGCCTCCTCCTCCTGGCGGGTCCCTTCCCGGGATCCCACCTCGGCATCATCCGCATTACGGGGGGTGGAGGCGGTCGGAAGGGAATCCATATCCGACGCACCCAAGGACCCGCTCGACGAAGTGGGAAAATCATCCTTGGGTGGACTACAGGGTTGTATGCGGCATTAGAAAGACACTATGTGGCGAAAAGAAAAACCATGAAGTTATTCGGGAGTCCGGATACTTACGATCTCGCTGGGGGCTTGGCCCTTGGAGGCCAATCCTCGTCGTCGTCGCTGGTGTTGGCAGAGCAGTCCGGGGGAAGAGCCTTTCCCTTCTTGGATCCTTCGGCCTCCCTTGTTGGGGAAGCCTTCCTTTTCTTCCCTCCCCCCACTGGGGGAGAGGCCTTCTTCTTCTCCTCCTCGCCTTTGTGGGAGGAGTCTTCCTTGGAGTCATCATCCGATGACACCTGAAAATGGGAACTCTTCCAAGTGCCCGTGGCCTTCTTCTTGGCCTTCTTCTCCGGCACCACGTGGGGTGCCGGAGCCAGCAGCCCCGTTAAGCGGGTGTCCGCTGGGTCCTCTGGCAATGGGGCCGGACAGATAGTCTGTTCAGCCTTCTTCAGCCAGTCCTGTCAAGCGAGAGGGAGTTTAGATCCCGCATAGAGTCAAACTATGAAAAACAAATGTCCCGTAAAGGGCAAAATCACTTAGCTCGCTAGCCGGACACTGCGAGCTGAATCCGCGATCTTCGGTAGCGGATGCGGGGGCCTCGGCACCTTTAAACAACACCCTCTAGACATCTTTGTATGTAGTGTCGAAGAGCCCGCTCAAAGTCTGGTGCTGCGCCGAATTAAACTCCCACATATTGAAGCTCCGTCGTTGGCACGAGAGAATCCGGCAGATAAGCATGACCTAGACTACATTGACAAGCTTGAGCTTCTTGTCCACTAGCTTTTTGATGCAGGCTTAGAGTCCGGTCAGCTCCTCCGAATCACCCCATGTCCGGCCGCTCTCTTTCCAAGAGGTGATCCGTATGGGGATGCCAGATCTGAATTTGGGGGCCGCGGCTCGGTGATATAGAACCACCCCGATTGCCACCCCTTAATGGTTTCCATGAAAGTGCCCTCAAGCCAAGTAACGTTGGGCATCTTGCCCACCATGGCGCCTCCGCACTCCGCTTGGCTGCCCTTCACCACCTTCGGCTTGATACTGAAGGTCTTGAGCCACAAGCCGAAGTGGGGCTGGATGCAGAGGAAAGCCTCACACGCGACGATAAACGCCGAGATATTGAGGATAAAATTCGGGGCCAGATCATGGAAATCCAGGCCGTAGTAGAACATGAGCCCCCGGACAAAGGGATGGAGTGGGAAGCCCAGTCTGCGGAGGAAATGGGGAAGAAATACTACCCTCTCATGGGGTTTGGGGGTGGGGATGAGCTCTCCCTCGCCGGGGAGCCGATGCGCGATGTCGCTGGACAGATATCCGGCGCTGCGCAGTTTCTGGATGTGCCCCTCCGTAACGGAGGAGGCCATCCACTTGCCTCCCGCTCCGGACATAGTTGGAGAAGGTTGAGGTGAGATTTGCGGACTTGGGCGCTGGAGCTCGAGTTCGCGAAGATGGATAAGCCAAGGAGGAAGAAGGTGCAGGTAAAAGGGTTGGATCTTTATCCCCTTATATGGGCGGACGGAAACATGTGTCCCCACCGGCCTGATAAAACTCGCTTATCTCCCAAGTGCCGCAATCAATGGCACGGTTGGGTTACCCATGTCCGTATTGATGGGAATCCTGGAATAAGAGGAACACGATCTCTTCTTCGACAAGACGTGCCAAGGAAACCGCTTCGCTAAACACGCTGAGGTGGTATAATAAAATCAATTCGAGTAAAGGCTTGGTAGTGGTGTGACGTCCCGCCACGAAGTACGTCAGCAGATTGAACTTGTGTAAATATTATTCTCTCTATGGTGGTATGTGGAATTTATTTTGCAGAGCCGGACACTATCCTGGTGTTCACAATCTTCTATAAATTATTCGAAGAAGGAACCCGCCTTGCAATGCCGAAGACAACATGCGCGCCGGACTCGTCGTCATTGAAGCCTGGTTTAGGGGCTACTGAGGGAGTCCTGGACTAGGGGGTGTCCAGATAGCCGAACTATCATCATCGGCCGGACTCCAAGACTATGAAGATACAATATTGAAGACTTCGTCCCGTGTCCGGATGGGACTTTCCTTGGCGAGGAAGACAAGCTTGGCGATACGGATATGTAGATCTCCTACCATTGTAACCGACTTTGTGTAACCCTAGCCCTCTCCGATGTCTATATAAACCGGATGGCTTTAGTCCGTAGGACGAACAACAATCATACCATAGGCTAGCTTCTAGGGTTTAGCCTCCTTGATCTCGTGGTAGATCTACTCTTGTAATACCCACATCATCAATATCAATCAAGCAGGACGTAGGGTTTTACCTCCATCAAGAGGGCCCGAACCTGGGTAAAACATCGTGTCCCTTGTCTCCTGTTACCATCTGCCTAGACGCATAGTTCGGGACCCCCTACCCGAGATCCGCCTGTTTTGACACCGACAAAGGGTTTCGGAGAAATTTCCAAAATTTTACCCGTGACTATATATAGCCTGACCCTGTCAGTGTGACCGAGTGGAACAACTCGGTGGCACCGAGATGCATAACTGTGTACAGTTACAGCAAATCGGTGTGACCGAAAAGTTCAAATCGGTTGCACCGAGATTGAAAACTCAGATCAACTTAATGATCTCGGTAGGATCGAAATGGAGGAATCGATCAGACCGAGAGTCACAAAGAGGTTTTGGAAGTTTAAGTCTATGACGAATCAGGGACTCTGAGTGCTCCTCACACAGAGTGGTTCGAATCTGACTTGATCAAATTTTGTGATGTAGCATGAATAGAGTTTGAGACAAGAAAAGTATAGATAGCTAGAGAAAGTTCTTAGGCATTCCTGTCCATCCACTTGGCAAAAATAAAAGAACCCAAACAATGAAAACAACAAGTGGATGTCCTTGAATGAGTAAAATATGCACCAACATGCTCACACAATAAGATGGCAAATGAAATATGTTGCAAAGCATGCACAACCAATTCTAGCATCTATCAAACAATTGGCGATGACTAGGTCATCTATATATGAGTATATTGACTTAGGAGTCAAATGAGAACATTTGATCATAGGTCATACTCATCGTTTAAGCTCAAGTGGGGTTACCACTTTTACATAATGCATTGATGTGTTCACACCATTAGAGTTGCTTTGACTCAATTCTTAGAGTTAAGCTCCCCCTAGATGTGAGATCCCCCCTTAGAGGGATGAACTAACCTTGGGTTTTGTCGATGATGACTTCATGTAGGTGTTGAAGATGTGGATGCTCAATGTTGATGTAGATTATTTGGAGCAATCCTTTGGAGTGAGTTGCACTTTCAACTTACCTACATGGGTTAGTCCCACAAGGAACAAACAACAATATCCATAGACATAGAGTGATGCACACACAAGATGATGTCCATGAAAACATTAGGTTACCTTGTCCCTTGCCTTACCAACATGAGGGTTTGTGACTCCTTGAACTAGTGCAAGATGTGGAAGTTGATTGCACTTGTTCTCGCCATAATGATATGAGTGAAGAATGTTGGCGTAGTCACCCTCAAGAACTCTCTAGTTCTTCTTCTTCAGGATCCACATCATCTTGATGGGAATCCTTGGAGTTGTAGTTGTACCTTATGAACTAGAACTTGACGTAGTCTTGGGAACCCACTTGAACGAGGCTTTAGGTGCTTCTTCAAATGCATCAATCTCTTCTTGACGCTTGTCCTTGCCTTTGTTCTTGTGGTCTTGTGGTGGAAGATCATCTTGAGCTTGTGTTCCCTTGAAGGAAGTAGGATCATACTTCTCTTGTTAAGGAACAAACTTCATCTTGGGGTATTGATCTTCTTCCCACTCAACTCCATTAGCGTTGAACTTTCGTTCAAAACCAACACCTTGATTCTTCCGGTGCCTTCCTTGCTTGCGTACAATTTCCTCGAATTGCTTACTCCCAGCAAGGCTCTTGTAAACACCTTTCTCTATAATTCCCTTCAATAAGTTATTTTCTTACTCAAGTGTAACTTGGCTAAGAGAATCATTAGTGGAATCAAGAGAACTACTAGAAGAAACAATATTGGATTTGACATGATTATTGTTACTACTAGAGGAAGTATCTTTCTTGTACTTGTTACTAGACTTGACTTGAGGCATGTAAGTAGATAAGAGTAAATGCTTGGCAATGTAAGAAGAGCTTTTCTTGCGGAGATCATCATTGATTGCCTTTAAGAACTCATGATCTTGATCAAGATTGAGCTTTTCAAATCGTAACTTCTCATGAGCCCTTAAAAGTTCTCGATGATCTTCGAAGATAGTTTCATGAGCCAACTTAAGAGTGTTTAGTTCTTTAGTTAGAAGCTCAATCTTCTCCATATCATTGTCATTCATTTTATCTTGATTAGCATGATTAATTGACGTTTTATCATAGTATTCATCACTAAAGTTGTCAACAAGTAAATCATCATCCACAAGCAAGTCATCTTCATCACTATTGAAATCAACATACTCAGGATGTGTCACCTTTGGACCTTTGGCCATGAAGCATCTTCCAATTCCTTCATTTGGTGAATCAAATATGTCGTAGGAGTTGGTTGACACAAGTGCTAGACCGGCAACACCTTCATCTTGAGTATATTCGGTGTCGGAGTGATAGCTTCTCTCGGAGTGATTGTGGGAGTCGGAGCCGGATACCCATTCACCAACATGAGCTTGATGTCTTCGTTTTTTGTAGCTCCTTGATGACTTGTCCTTACTTTCTGAATCCTTGCTTCTCTGTGAGGGTCTTCGTTCATAACGATCATCTCTACTCCTCCTCTCTATTGGTGGTGATTCTTATCTTTTGCTTCTTCTTCTTGGAGAATCTTCTCTTCTTTTGTAGGGTGCCGTAAACTCATTGGAATAGTGTCCAGGTCTCCCACAATTGTAGCAATTGCGCTCTCGACTAGAAGATCTTTTGTCATTGTAAGACCTTGACTTTGAGCTTCTTTCTTTGCTTCTACTCTTGTAGAATTTGTTGAAGTTCTTCACCATTAAGCTCAATTCTTCATTGAAGGTTTGTTTCTCACTTGATGATGTGGGGGCTTCACTTGAGGCTTTGTAAGCACCACTTGACTTGTTGTGAAGTTCCTCCTTATCCTTGAGTGACATCTCATGAGCAACAATTCTTCCAATGACTTCCGTTGGCTTGAGATCTTTGTAGTTTGGCATCATTTGAATCAATGTGCACACGGTATCATACTTTCCATCCAATGCTCTTAGGATCTTCTTGATGATGAATTTGTCGGTCATCTCTTCACTTCCTAAGCCGGCAATCTCATTTGTGATAAGAGCAAGCCTAGAGTACATTTCAGCGACACCTTCACCATCCTTCATTTTGAACTTTTCAAGCTAACTTTGGAGCACATCCAACTTGGATTCCTTGATGGATTAGGTACCTTCATGCATATCAATCAAAGTATCCCAAATTTCCTTTGCATTCTCAAGACGGCTGATTTTGTTGAATTCTTCGGGGCACAATCTGTTGAAGATGATATCACAAGCTTGAGAATTGTATTGCAGCATCTTCAATTCTTCCGCATTAGCTTCATGGTTCGGTTCTCTCCCATCAAAAAATCCACCTTGCAAGCCAATACAAATAATTGGCCAAACAGCGGGGTTATGTTATATGCATTTTCATCTTATGCTTCCAACTAGCAAAATTAGTACCATCAAAGTAAGGACCTCTACGGTGATAATTTCCCTCGCTAGACGCCATACTCTCCTAGGTTGTGAAACCAAGGCTATGACCACCAAAAGCTATGGAAATCAAAGAAAATGGAGATAAAAGCTCTGATACCACTTGTAGAACCTTGAAGTATGTCTAGAGGGGGGGGGGGGTGATTAGACTACTTGACCAATTAAAAACTTAACCTTTTCCCAATTTTAGAGTTTGGCAGATTTT
Organism: Triticum aestivum; assembly: GCF_018294505.1. Classification (NCBI taxonomy): domain Eukaryota; kingdom Viridiplantae; phylum Streptophyta; class Magnoliopsida; order Poales; family Poaceae; genus Triticum; species Triticum aestivum. The sequence goes on from NC_057813.1 coordinate 264,280,415, forward strand.
AGCTACTTTAGGACAAGTCAAGCAATCATCACACTATTCAAGCAAGCATGCAAAGAGTATATAGGCAGTAGAAATTAAAGCATGCATCTTGCAAGAAAGTAAAGGGAAGGGTTTGGAGGATTCAAACGCAATTGGAGACATGGATGTTTTTGGCATGGTTCCGATAGGTGGTGCTATCGTACATCCACGTTGATGGAGACTTCAACCCACGAAGAGTAACGGTTGCGCGAGTCCACGGAGGGCTCCACCCACGAAGGGTCCACGAAGGAGCAACCTTGTCTATCCCACCATGGCCTTCGCCCACGAAGGACTTGCCTCACTAGCGGTAGATCTTCACGAAGTAGGCGATCTCCTTGCCCTTACAAACTCCTTGGTTCAACTCCACAATCTTGTTGGAGGCTCCCAAGTGACACCTAGCCAATCTAGGAGACACCACTCTCCATGAAGTAACAAATGGTGCGTTGATGATGAACTCCTTGCTCTTGTGCTTCAAATGATAGTCTCCCCAACACTCAACTCTCTCTCATAGGTTTTGGATCTGGTGGAAAGAAGATTTGAGTGGAAAGCAACTTGGGGAAGGCTAGAGATCAAGATTCATATGGTAGGAATGGAATATCTTGGCCTCAACACATGATTAGGTGGTTCTCTCTCAGAAATGGTAAGTTGGTTGTGTAGGTTTGTTCTGATGGCTCTCTCCACGAATGAAGAGGAGGTGGAGGGGTATATATAGCCTCCACACAAAATCTAACCGTTACACACAATTTACGAAACACGGTGGGACCGATTCAACAGACTCGGTCAGACCGATTTAGTAAACCTAGTGACCGTTAGTGATTTTCGATGGGACTGACATGCATCTCGGTGAGACCGATTCGGTTAGGGTTAGGGCATAACGTAATCTCGGTAAGACCGATTACACAAACTCGGTGAGACCGATTTGGTAATAAGCTTTCCAGAGAGTTGGTCAGGTAAACTCGGTGGGACCGATTTGCTCTTTTCAGTGAGACCAAAATGTTACAAAAGGGAAACATTGAGTTTACGTTGCAATCTCGGTGGGACCGATCACTCACTTCGGTTAGACCGAAACATTACGAAGGGAAACAGAGAGATTACAATCCCATCTCGGTGAGACCGAGATCTCTATCGGTAAGACCGATTTGCTTAGGGTTTGTGGCAGTGGCTATGACATTTGGAATTGGTGGCGCCGGATAGGAAGAATCGGTGTGACCGGTTTTGGCTTTGGGTTTAGGTCATTTGGATGTGGGAAAGTAGCTGAGTGTTTTGGAGCATATCACAAAGCACATGAAGCAAGAGGCTCATTAAGCAACACCTCATCCCTCCTTGATAGTATTGGCTTTTCCTATAGACTCAATGTGATCTTGGATCACTAAAATATAAAATGAAGAGTCTTGAGCTTTTGAGCTTGAGCCAATCCTTTGTCCTTAGTATTTTGAGGGATCCACTTTCATCATCCACGCCATGCCATTCATTGAGCTTTCCTGAAATAATAGTCTTGGAATAGCATTAGCTCAATGAGCTATATGTCGTTATGAATTACCAAAACCACCTAGGGATAGTTGCACTTTCAGCCTCTCCACGTACAGTCCACGTCTGATGGAAGCCATTCCTTGACCATGTTGACCACGCCGCGCCGAGAGCACCAGGGCGGTGGACGATGGCGAGGCCTAGGAAGGGGACGATGCGGAGCCGGGGAAGACGCGACAGTGGATGCCCACGCATAGAGGAGTATGTGGGTTCACTCATTTGGCTGCGGTGTGAGGTTGCCGTCGCCGTATAATAATAGGGGTGTGGGTGCGTAGAGGGATGGCCTGGCGAGTGGTGGGAGTAGTAGGGCGCAGTGAGGCCTCCGCGGCATCACCACCGGCCACGGGCGGCAGGAGCAGGCGACACGACCGGCTGCTTTGGGCGGCTGGTGCTAGAAGACCAGAGGTTGAAGAAGCACTAGGCCGTTGGATGGACATCGTACGGTCACTAGAGCTAGAATCGTTCATATATTGACCAAAGTTGACAAAGGCCTCCGTCCCAGTCAACTTAGTAGGCCCACAAGTCAGCCTCCCACCAAGATTGGTCCCAGCTAGCAGGGGGTATTCAGTTTTTTGTGCGTAATAAGGAGGACGGCGAGGCCTAGGAAGGGGACGACGCAGAGCCGGGGAAGACGCGGCAGTGGAAGCCCATGCGGAGAGGAGTACGAGGGTTCACCGGCTCGGCTACGGTGTGAGGCTGCCGTCGCTATAGAATAACAGGGGGTGTGGGTGAGTAGAGGGATGCCCTGGCCAGCGGTGGGAGTAGTAGGGGGCGCTGAGGCCTGCGCGGCAGCACAGCCGGCCACGGGAGGCGGGAGGCGGTCCCGCCGGCGCTGCTTTGGCGGCTGGAGCAAGAAGATGAGAGATTGAAGAAACACGACGGCCGTTGGATTGACATCCAATGGTTACGTCTGCTAGAATCGTTTGTTGACGTAGTATATAATAACTAAAAAAATCTTGCATACGCGTCAACTAAACAGGCCCACAAGTCAGACCATTCCTCTTTTTTTAATAATTTATATATAGCTCATGGCAACTTCTTATGCAATTTATTGCAGTCGTTTTCTTGGTTGGCCAGGGCCAATTTTGCTTATTTCTGTGGGTTCCAAACTATTTTTAATACCGAAATGTCGAGCCAGATTTAAAGTACTTTGAAGATATATTTAAATTAGGTTAATTCCCAGTGAAATAGGAATCTGAAAATGTGAAAAAACAGAAATTATAAAGTAATTGCCAATTTGTCATCTGTTTTTATATTTACAACCCATTTCATATTACTTTCAAGATTTGCAGGCGTCTTGAAAGAGTTGCAGCCCATCAGGGCATAGAAAAATAAGTAGGCCTGGATTGGGTATTCTTCAAAAAAAATAAACTGGGCTCATTTTCACAAAGAAAAAATAGCTGGGTTGGTCACATGGTGAACATAAAATATAAGCCTGGGCTAGACGGGCCACAGCCCAGTTCAAACCCTGCTCCGTCTCAACAATACCAAACAAAAAAAATACTGCTCGAGTAGCTACGTCCCAGGTGTCAGTCGATCTTGTGTTGTTCTCTTGTCTATTGACTATATACACTCACAATGTCGTGGGTCCCAGATGTCAGGAAAACACTAGGAGGAAGCATTTTATTTTCCATACGCTGACATGGTGGGCCCCTACTGTCATCCTCTCCACGTGCTTCTGCTGATTCCTGTTGTTTGTTGACCATGTTGACAACGCGAGAGGGCGGCGCCGCGGCGAGCGCACCAAAGCGCGCGGAGGACGTCGGTGTTAACGATTTAGGAGACGGTGGGGCGGCGATGCGTGCGCTGAGGTGCAGCCAGCCGTGGGAGGCGGAAGCAGGCGGCCCCGCCGGTGCTGGTTTGGTTTTGGCGGCTGGAGGAAGATAGGACTAAAGAAACACGACAGACTGTAAAAGCAGCAGGAGTACTTAACAACCTTAACTGAAACCAGCAGGGGCACTTAACAACCAAAGCTGAAAGCAGTATGAGTACTTATAGAGGTTCAACCGTACAAAGCACGCCTCGAAAAATGCTACTTTGCCTACAGTTAACCAAGGGTGAGGCCTCCAAGCCCCAGGACAAGGCCCAGGCGCCACCCCACGCATCCACAACCTTCTGAAAGCGGCTTCATCTCGCAACATGGTCAATAAACAGGATATTCGCTTTAGAGCCATGGAAAAGCATCAACATAATCTTCTGTCCTATTCTCCAAGATGGACGGGCCTTCATTATTTGAGACCACCCACGAATAAGTATCTTTTCACCGCCAAGGGGAATTGAGTAGGTCGAGATAAACATCATGTTGTGACCAAGCGCAAGTCTGACCCGACCATGGTCAGGCATCTGTATAGGAACAATAGAACTTGGCAGTTCATGTTTCAAGAAGATCACAACTGTAAAACTGTGTATAAGCAATAGTTTATGAACAACATATATAATAGAAAACAGCTTGTAACATAAGTTTCTCGACACAGTTGGACCTTTTCAATGAGTGCAGCAGTGGCACACATATCCCACGTGGCCTTCCACCATTGAAACGCCCCACAAGGACCTCAAGACGATCAATAAAGTGTAGGAACTTGTGGATGTTGATCCAGTCAACTTCAGTGCCATTAGTAACAGCCGAGTTATTACAGAGTAATAAACGAGCAGACTTCTTAACTCTAAAAAAACCTACACGTGCCACCAATTATAAGATATTAGTTAGAAGTAGCATCTTTGTGAGAGATTCATTGCTACTTCTAAAGTTAAATTGTGATTAGTTAGACAGAATAGGTGGATTAAGAAGTAATCGAGGCAACAAGCAAGAACCAGATACAAAACTAACATGGATGAACAATTGGAACGACGTCGGGGTGGAAGATCGCAGTGAAGATCAGACCAGGTTCTGCTATTTCCATCAACATTCGTGCGCCAACTTTCAGTCCGTAACACTTGAGAAAGTTTATCCAAGTTCGACCATAAAAAAAGCAGCGATCTTCTTGGTTCATGAACCCAACTCGGAAGTAATATCCATGGATTGTCTTCATTGTGACCATTAAACTAGTGTATTCAGTTATGGCAAGACCGAGCATCTTGAGTACATGTGTTCTGGCAGAGCAAATAATACATTGTAGGAAAAATAATATGAGAACACAGCATGTTAAAAAAACACCCTCCCGGATAGAGAAGAGGATTCTAGGAACATACTGTGCGTGTTTCAAAATGATGTGGTAGGATGAGAAGGAATAAGTGTGGCGTCTCGCCGAGGGCGCAGAAATCTGTTGGGTACTCGCACTTTGGGCACTGCAACTGAAACACACTAGATTCAATACGAAGAAAAATGCATCAACGGCGGCGGCTGCCATCCTAGGATTACCTGCAACCAAGGGACTTGGATTTATCGGGGATGGGTGAAGAATTCGTACCTGGTTCTCCATGAGAAAACCCTATGCAATCGCCGAGCGGGGGTTTTCTCTGAACAAGCAGACGAGGGAGAAGGGGATTCAGGCCCAGTGAAATATTGCCGCTTCGTCCGTAAAGCTTACTGCTAAAGCTGGAAAGGGGGGGCTGTGATTTGACGGCTCATTGGGCATTACTGCGGCGCTACGACCGGTGTGTGTCTACCGTGAAGTTGTGCACTCTAATTTGTCAATATGGCACGTGGACCCTGTTGCCGGTTGCCCCATATATCAGCGAAAGGAAGTTGAAAGACAGGAGTAACTAGTTACACATAAATATATTTTTTGACAGAGAGATACTCCCTCTGTAAAGAAATATACAAATCTTTTATATCACAGGCTCACCTTCCCGAGAAATATACTCCCTCTGCAACGCACAGGCATTATGGGGGTTCAGCTTTTTTTATGGGGGTTCAGCTGAGAATATAATACTCAGATAGGCTCACGGTTCTGGACTTTGGACCGCAGGCCGACCCTGCATGTTTGGGGGCCCATGTGTTCTACCTCAACGCTTTTCATATTGCAAGTGATCGGTACTGTGCTGGTTTATATGCTGTCGCAAGGCGAATACACAAAATTGAATAAAGCACGACAGCTGTTGGAATGAAATCGAACGACAGTTCCTAACCAGCACTCAGAGTTGCAATTCTATCAATGATATACCATGTGATAAATAAAACTTTCGTACTACTTATACACACAGGACACTTGTTTCACCATGCCAGATTATTACATCAAAATCTCTCGGAGGATAGATCAGTTCGGCAGTTGCGTGCTGCTACTGAAGAATTTCAAAGTTGATTTGGACCAGCTCTCCTTGCCGAGAAAGTTCGATTTTGACATCATCCCCTACCGTAAGATATGATTTAGATTTGAACCTTGACCATCCTTTAGCATCAATCATCATGCAACCAACCTTTGTACTTACGGTATATTGAGCAGGTTCATTCAGACCAAGGCTGCGCATGGTAAGAGAAACTTGGCCGCGGTTGCCCGGATTGTTGAACGACTCCCTCGTTGCTCTAGGAATTCTCTGTTCGCAAACAAGAAGACATAGCCAAACAGTTAGATCAACACAGTGAATCATGTGAAACAACATGGAAAGAAAAAAGAATGAAGCACTTGGGCGGCCAATGCTTACCAAGAAGGTGGACATGTCGGTTTTTGTAAGGACTTTGGTATATGAAGTGCGAACTGCAGCCCGGTCTATTGCTGGTGCAATTGCACGGGCTGGACCAAATGCAAGTGCAAGTTTTGGTGCAGGTGCCGAAGCCGCTGCTGCTGCCGGAGATGGTGCTCCTTGTAGAGCTGGTGCCGGTGTCGATGCCCGATCCTCCGGTAGATCAGACTGATCTGCTGACGCGGTCGGTGCCCAATCCTCAGCTGGGTCAGACTGAGCTGCTGCTGCTGTCAGTGCTAGAGCAACTGCCGGTGCTTGATCTGTGCGAGACAGCGGCGATCATGTCTGGTCTGCTATGATCAGCTTTCTAACTGGACTAGGATCCGTGACCGTGATCCAGTTTTTTTCTTCATTTCTTTTAAATGCGAGAAGGACTAATTGTGGCATTTTTGTTAAACCAAACTGCAATTCATCATAGGGATTCAGCTTGTACTCAGACAATAGACTGATCCATTTTTTTCCAGTAATATAAGTGATGGACAGTGCCTTCGTTACTGACACAACATCAGAAGTGAAACCTGCAAAAATAGCCATCGTAGAGCAAACCAAACGGTTTACTATGTGATGAATGTCACATGGCAAAACCTGCATCGTAAAATTGCAGGAAAAGAAAGAAAACATGACATTAAATCAATAAGATTTAGACAGTAAATCAATAAGATTTACTTGATGTGACATGAGTGAATCCTTACCAGGAAATCACTATGTTGAAGTACTAAACAGAAGATTAATCGTCCAAGTACGCGTGGCATGCAGGGCCCCTGCCTACTCTAACAAGCATGACGGTCCAAAGGTCGTGACAAATCGTATGGACCGAACATCCATGGGACTGGAAATCCTGGTGGGTGCGATAAACCCTGCAATGCAAAAAGATATTGGAGTGTAACCATAATTGATAAACCGTCCTCACAAAAAATATGATCTGGATACTTCAAAATGTACAGACTGAATTGAGTGGACAGATAACATAGACCGTTCTCAGGACGGACCACACACCAAAAGCGGCAGTACTAATAAAGAATACAGGGTTCACAAACACAAATCAAGTACTAAACAATAGTACTTACTATAGACAAGCAAAGTTGCACTAACTAAACTCTGCAGACTATTTATTGCCACCGACCTACGGGATGAACCCCGCATAACTGACTAGGCCATGGACTTCGTGTGATATATCTACATGCACCATCACCATCATGTCAACCTTGGAGAACCTAACAGAGTGGTCTTTCCACTCATAAACATGATGATGAAGACAGGCCGCATCAGATTTGTTGGGAAGCTTTACAAGAACCACACCCTTCGTAATCGAAGGCACAGCCAGGAAATTGTTATGGTCAAGTACAACCTCGAGAACACGCCTCACAACAATGCTACAGGAAAACACTAGTTCAGGATACGTGGCGACAAGGACACAATAGCTGGATAGTTTAGTAGTAGAACTCATCATCAGGTCTTCCAGTTCACACGGCATGACTTTGAGAACTTCATCTCCACCGCGGACCTGGTTCTAATTAAAATAGAAACCATATTTTATTACTACCTCCGTTCAGAAATATAAGATGATTTTCGATATTATACTCCATATATGACTACATATACACACAGAAATGAGTGAACAAAGACACTAGAACATGTCTACAAAGGCATGAGAGCAGAGGGATTACATGCAATATCCATAACACAAGTTACTGAGGCAAATATACCCTCTTAAAAGGTAGCATTGATGTTCATAAAGTACTCCCTCCGTCCCAAAATTCTTGTCTTAGATTTCTCTAGATACGGATGTATCAAGTCACATTTAGTATTAGATACATCTGTATCTATACAAATATAAGACAAGAAATTTGGGACAGAGGGAGCAGTTGAAAGTAATCTATAAGAAATCAGTGTCAACTTCTCGCATGTTTTGGTCAAAAGAGGAATTTATAACCGTCATTTGGCACACTAAAATCACATGCTAGATTACCCAGAAAGTTGTTCTACCAGTACTAGTACTGCGTGTTAGATGAAAAAACACGATCAAGATCGAGAAAAAGATCGTCAACAAGAGACATTACCTGGACTTGCTTAATGAGGGATCCCGGAGAGCGGGACTTGGACAGGGCGATGGCTTTGAGCTTGTCTTCGGTAGTCTCGGCGGGGTGCTTGCGCTTCTTCGTACCATGAGCCTTGACGGTTTTGGACAAAGCCATAGACATCACGTCGGCCGGTGCTCCAAGAGAGGAAGCTGAGAGAGAAGAGTGAAAGGAGGAACGAGATGAGGGAGAAGCGAAGCGAGTGGGGGTTTTCTTCAAGAGAGGAAGCTGAGAGAGAAGAGTGAAATGATGGTTGCTTCGTCCGTCCAACTTACTGCTGGAAAGGAGGGGGTTTTGTGATTTGACGACTCATTGGGCATTACTGCGGCGGTTCGATCGGCGTAGTCTACCGTCACTCTACTACGGAGTAATTTAGTGCATGGCTGGTGGACCCAGGTGCTGGCTGTCCCACACGTCAGCGAAAGTGAGTAATTTAGTGCATGGCTGGAGGAGGATCCGCACGGTAGAGCGTGTCCACTGTTTTTCATTCTGAAGAAAAAATGATTACAGCAAGTGTTTCCACTCTTACGACGAAGGAGTGCGAAACACGGCAACCACTTGAACATACACAGTGCTCCTACTACTAGGCATGTGCAGTGGTTCATACGTCAGTACTACACAATCTTGTTGCTACTGTAGTAAGATATGACGATAACAAATGATGTTGTGCGCATGTCAACTACTCCTATATGTAACATAGTACCGCTTTTTCGACTGTCCGGTCGAGAATGAACGGTGAGATCAATGTTAACAGAACTAGGTCCACATCGCACAGAGAGTACGGTGCTACAATACTCCATGAAACATGAACCATATGAAGAACATCCTATAGTGTTAGACAGGGTGTATGAAGGGTGCACAGGATGGGAGCAAAAGTTCCCTTCTCGACCCACTTTTGGGTGTTTGGCAGAGTGCATGAACCATGAAGGGTGCATGAGTCCACACTAATAGGTTGACAAAAATACACGAAGAGGAAACAACTATATTGAGATGAGAATGCAACCAAACACACCCACACGCTTTGTTCTACAGTGACTGATCTGCACCGTCTGAGTTTGATCCAACGGTCATGTTGTGCCGAGACATGGACATGCCCATGCAGAGGGCGCCTAAACACCACCCAAGTCTCTCTGCTTCTCGAGGCGCACGACGTTGGTGATGCAGGGTGCAACCGCCCGCAGAGCCCGCTCCCGGTCGACGAGAGCCAGCTCATCAAAGACGGCGTCCAATGGCACGAATGGATTCCGGTGATGAAGCCCTGAAAGGATTCGCCCGGCAATGGTGACGACAGCCTACAACCCCTCCTTGTCCAGCTCATCCCCCACCATCGCGCGGAGATGGCTCAGCTCCTCGGAGATATAGGTGAAGAAGGAGACCAGGTTAGGAAGCCGCAGCTTGTTGAAGTTGACCGGGCGGTTGAACAGGTTTAGCCTGATGGCCGGCATCGTCGCGCTGGCACGACGGTAGGCATCGCGCAGCCGCAACACGTGTGTGGCAACTTGGTTCACCAAGTGGCTGAGGCGATCCTGGACCTCGTCACGATCGGCCCGCTCGCGCTCCAGCCGGCTCCCCTGACGGCCTATCATATCTCCCGCTTTCTGCAGCAATGCCGCCGACACCTCGAGCATCCTTGTGGTGGACGCCTGCCGCTTTTGAAGCTCCGTGAACTCCCACACATAACGGAGGAGCATGGCACTCCTCTCTTCCTTGAGCTCACGGAGCTCCACGTCCTTGGCCCTGAGCTCTGCATCCTTGGCATGGAGCTCCTATGTCAGGCGCCTCACCACAGACTCCGTGATCTGCTGTGCCGCCATGGCACCAGGTAGAAGCAATGGGGGAGAGGAAGCAAAGGGGGTGAAATGGCTGAAAGGCAATGCAATCTACGGGAAGGCGGAGAGAGCCAGCCGAGGAGCGGGGAATCTTTTGGTTTTCAACACGATAAAACACCAGTCGACGACTTCTCACATCAGGGAGCAGTTGGTTTTTATAGGCGGAGTCATCGTGACTAATTGCTGCCGCGCCTACTCCCGTCAATCAAAAAATTAAAAATCCCGCCGCGCCTGCTCCCATCAATCAAAAATTTAAAAATCCTGCCGCACCCAAACACCAAAGCAACACCGCGGTGGATATTTAAATTTACCTGCCGGCAAGGAGATAAAAAAAGGGGTGAAAAAACAAATGTGGCGGCGGCCTAGCTAATCGGTCGAACTAGCCCAACTAGCTGGCCACCGTGCTTCACTGATGTACTCGGCGGGAAAGGTGGTCGTTCGTGATTTGACGACTCATTTACTTGCTTCGGCTCTACGACCGAGGAGGACCCAGAAAATGTGTGGTAGGGCGTCCCACGTCAGGAAGAATATATGCGTGCACCACCCGGGAGGACCCCGAAACCGCACAGTAGGGTGTGCCACATCTCGGCACGGAGGAAAAATGTGCGTGTAAAAATATACTGTATCAGACGTAGTAGTACCTATGGTTCGACCTTGGAACCCAGCCAGTCGGTTGAAAACACCCCACTAGCCACACAGCTTCATCATGCAAACATGGCACGGTTAGCTCCATCTCGACCAGCCACAACGTCTCTTGTTCTAGGCGATTCTTCTATTTTCCAAGCTTTTTTTAGTTGTAATAACACCACGGGAAGCTAGCGCCACTCTTCATGTGTGCCCGTGCAAAGGTTAGACTATGGAGAGAAGAGAGATTGAGATCGCAGACCTGGGACCCACCAGTAAGTGAGACAACGGTCATGCACGTGTTGATGAGGCACTCCCTCTACTCTACTCAACGCAAGTACTGTATAAAATCAAGTTATGGGACAAAGCCAACAACCGTTCATTTTTTCAGGCTATCAACTTACGCTTTGTAGTCCAGGTTGCCAGTTCGAATCTCGTCATTCAGATTTGTTAGTTTTAGGTCCAACTTTGATTAATGACAAGTGGGACCCTCGTGTGTTGTTCCGATATTTTAGTGTAGGATGGTTTTTTTGAACAAACACTTTGCGCGGTTAGACAAGTAACGACACGAGTTACACGTATTTTGCAAGTTTACAAACAAGAATGATAGCGGCATATAATATCACATCCACCCCGCAGCTTAGATACTATGGTGATACGAGTTTTTACACCGTTGGAAGTGATATCCAATGGCTTGGGAGTAGTCTTTGTGATTATGCGCAATTTCCAAACTCTCCAAAGGATTTTTTTGCAAATAAAACATTCAGGCCTCGTGTGTGCCACTGCATCTTCGATCCAACGGCTCCCAGGTGCTCATATTAGGTGCTCCCCATAGCTTAATTACCGGCTACGGTGATATGAGCATCTAGGTCGTATGATTAGTGATCAGATGGCACATGCATAGTACTTGTACTTTCTGCGCATTTCCCAAACTCTATCAGCCGTATATTGCAAAAACATTCAAACCTCCTACTATGGGCCATTATATCTCAGTGAACTCGTATCACCATAGAATCTACGGTGCGGGAGCACCTCATACTCTCCCGTGCGAGAAAACATAAGGTGCTATCGCAGCTTGGATGCTACGGTGATACGAGCTTGGAGGTCGTTTGATCTGAGATCCAATGGCATGTGAGCACTCTTTGTGCTTGTAAGCAGTGGCCGAACTTTTTTGGGGCTTTTCTGCATAAAACCATTCGAACCACCGAGGAGGTGTTGGTTCACAAATCTAACGCCTCCGAAGAGCTTGTATCACCAAAGCATCTAAGGTGTGGTAGCATATGATATTCTTACATAGAGGAGAATATGATGTCCTCCTTCATCTTAGATGCTACGGTGATACGAGCTTCGAGGTCGTTGGATATGGGATCAAAGGGCATCTAAGTAGTTTTTGTACAAATTGTGTGCAATTCTCAAACTCATCAAGGTTTCCTGCAAAAAAAATTAAGACACATCATGTGAGCTGCTATATCTCAGATCTACAGGCTCCAAGCAACTCGTATCGACATATAGCATCTAAGGTATGGGGGAACATGATATTCTCCCGGGGAGGAGGGGTGGGTCGTCCACAACCAATCGGTGGTTGGGACGGTGGGGACAAATATAATCTAAACAACCCTAAACAGATCTCCACAATTTTATCTAAGGTCGAGGGGTTGACCCCCGACAATCATAGCTCCACCTAAACACAACATTTGCATGTACTGTAGTACTAGACTTAATATTCACGTTTCAGTTTCATGTTCATTTTAAATATTGAACTGTGGACCATGGATGTCTTACATTTTACTCCCTTCGTTCCTAAATATTAGTCTTTTTAGAGGCTTCAAATGGACTGGCACATACGGATGTATATAAACATATTTTAGAGTCTAGATTCATTCATTTTGCTCCGTATGTAGTCACTTGTTGAACTCTCTAAAAGGCTAATATTTTGGAACAGAAGGAGTATTTTTGAATTCGTGTCATACATGCATGGGTTGGAAAAATAGATGCACTATACTTATTGGATTGTTGTTGTGTTCATGCGTGTCTCTCTCTCTCTCTCTCTGTGTGTGTGTGTGTGTGTCTGTGTGTGGTGATATGCTTGATACATACAAAGTTTTCTCACCTCCATATTGTTCATATTTTAAATTTGAATTTGCATTGGAAAACTTACTAGGGATACCACGAAATGTGAAATCCACGTTGAGATCACTCTATCACAAACTCACTCTAATTCAACAACTCGTCATAAATCAATTACCACGTTGAGATTAGTATTTGCAAGGAAAATACGGGTATTGTAATACACATAGATTCGTTCGGCAATTTAAAAGGTTCCTTTCATATTCTCGAATGGTAGGACCCAACGGCATACCAGCCATACCTTGGCTCGTGTCGATCCTAAAAAAACAACGGGCTCGTGTCCTTCGGTGGCGTGCGTGGTACGCACATTAGGCAACCCCAACCAGTTGAGCCTCAGCATTTCAAGTCAAAATATCTGGCGGCCAGAATTCCAGCCCTAGGAAATTCCCCTCATGTCCCCAGTCCATAATGACTACCGATGAACAAGGGAGGGATGCTTTAGTAACTAGACAATGTTACCTACCGTACCGAGCACGGTTCAATTCCCTCGGTCGCCGCTCGTCAAGGTCACCCGTCAACTGCATTGCCTAGTACTACTACTACTACACCAGGATGAGCACAGAATTGAGCCCGTTTGTTCGTGCCTAGTACTTGAGTTAATATATAAGGCAATGCACTGGTACACAGGGATTATCCTTTTACTCCCTCCTTTCCGGTTTATAGGGCTTATCTCAAAATTTTAGTTTTCCCATTTTACAAGTCTCAATTTGGTTGTTCCCCATCACATGTTCAGATTTCAAGGTGCAATAAATCATTACATGCAAGAATTAAGACAAAATTGACCAATGCATGTACTTTATGCATGCATGCATTACAATTAATGCATTCATAAACACAATTTTTTAGGAAAACAAGCGCATTAATTGAGTGGTTTTGCAAACTATAACAATTGTTCCACCACTCACCATCTATCCTTGGTTGGTGAGATTTTTGAATTGAGCCCTATAAACCGGAAAGGAGGTTTAACTAAGAAAAATGTTTGACCAAATCCATTCTTAAGAAATACAACAGGACAGATGTACGCCTTGAAAATTTATTGCATGATGTAGGTTATGATATTGTCTCGAATCATGGATTTTAAATTTCAGAAAATCCAAAAGTGAGCATAAATTCTTGAAACTGAGTATGGTCACGTGATATGGCACAAATATTACTTCGTATCTTTTTTCTTCAATTCGAGACAAGCTGCTTATGACAAGGTGCACAAATGAAGAGCCAAGGTATTTTGGAACAAAGACTTGTCACGTTAAGGCGAACGCTTTCACTATTGAAACCGTGGGCATTTACGTGCCTCCACGAGTCCCCGCTTATCATCGGCATGTGCCGTCCCAGCAAGCATGTGTGTTGACGGGAGGCGTGCGAGCAGATCGCTACACCGGCTGTCAGGGAGGCGTGCGAGCAGACCGTTGTGCAGACTCACCGGGAGGCAAGCCCTTTGACCAGGCTCCGCCGCCCACCGTCGTCCCAACTGCTCCCACTTTTAATGTCTCCGGTGCCGCAGTCTAAAATCAACCCCGCACTACCCGGTATCGCTACAATCCTCTCTCTTCCTCTACGGTTCTCCTCCAACTATCCTAACCTAAATGTACGCCATGCCGCATCACGATGGTCTGCCCTTAGTGTTCCAGTTTCGTGAGGAAGACACCCAGCCGGAGTCTCAAGAACATAAGGCGCTTTGGGACGAGCTTGAACTGGCCTTGCGGGAAGACTCCGCGCCTGTCCCCGCTCCCGTTCCAGCTCCCGTCGCCCCAACTGCGCCAGCGCCCATCCCCGTGGCATTGATGGGCTGGGAGCCGCATATTGTCGCCGAGCTTGATGCCACGGGGTTCCACGAGGTCCCCGCCGACTTTGACGCGCCCGTGCACCTGCCAGCGCATGCTCCTGCACGTGCACTGACGCGCACGCCCGTGCCGGTGCCCGTGCACCTACCAGCGCATGCGCCTGCGCGTGCATTGACGTGCGCGCCCATACAGGTGCCCGTGCACATGAATGTCTCCGCCGCGTCGTTGACAGCGCCTGTCCCCGCGCGGGTGCCAGTGCCCCATTCAGCGGCATGGATGGCCGCCGTCGACCGCTTCCTTGCACCAACGACAGTCGCCTCCACCCGCCAGTTGACTCGCTTCGAAGTCAAGAACATTTTGGCCTTCCTTGAAGCTAGGCCAACATCCAGGAGTATGCCAACAACGGCGCAAGACGCCGCCGTCACCGTCGGTTAGTGGCCCGATGACACACAGAGCACGGCAGAGGAGCCGTTTCCCACCGCGAGACGCCCCCGCTGCCGCCACGTAATCTAAATTTGCCATGAAAAACGTTCGGATTGCCATGCTTAAAATCCAAACGTTTATCATTTCCGTTTATTTTATATCGATCGTCGTATAATTTAAAGTCGGAGTCAGACTGAACGAAATGTATGGTTTGATCGATTGAATGTTCTGCTAGAGCCGTATCAAATTAAATATAAAACATCATCTAGCCACATGTATTCCTTGTCATCCAACGACCTAGACTGCTTCAATGTCGAGCGCTCAACACGTTTAGCGTGCAGTTAATTTCATGCCAAAAATAGTGCTAATCACATGACAACACGCAAATAATATCCTAGTAGTTAATATCCGCATGCACTTAATATACTTCCAAATTAACGCGCATTGCACGTACACACTGACTAGTGCTGCTAGTACGTGAAACTGGTGTCATGACTTGTGAACGCGTCCAGATATGGTCAACGGCAACATCCCCGCAAGTTATTCCTATTTGCATGTGCGTCTAAACATAGAAGGGGAGGAGTGAGAGAGCACACATGGAACCCACTAGTAAGTGAAGGCGAATAGTACTAAAAATAATATTACATGTTATCCATTAATTAGGCTTTGGTAATATAAAAACATTATGTGAACAAAGGGGTACAACAAACATTGCTATTCTACGTATGTTGCCTATTGACGTGCGGCTTGAAGGCCCGGTCGCATGATCGATCCTCATCCTTTATTGTTTAATTTGTATATGGGTCCAAATTTGTTTCATGACATGTGGCCCCTCGGTGTGTAGTTTGTAGCACTTTAATTTGTGGGTCGAAATTTGTTCCATTCCAAGTGGACTATCGGTGTGTAGTTTTGTAGCTTATTTATAATAATTAAAGAGAACAACATAGTTTTTTCAATAATACCATGGTGTGACGTTGAAGGCGAGAAAGGACGTGCGAGAGAGCAATGGCCGAGCCAGAGGGAAATCAACTAGGGGAGTTGCGTGGGTTGCAACGGTGTTTGCAGTAGTTGTGGGACGAATGCTACGAAAATATAATCTAAACCGGCCGGAATAAATGCCTACACAAATTAATCTAAGGTTGGAGTGCCCCTCGCAATGTAAATAGCTCCGTCCTTGCGAGGGATGGAGAGGTAGTAGCTTTAATGCGTGGAAGATACGGTGTGAGAAAGCGAGGTCAATCGAGAGACATATAGATAGAGAGACAAAGTGAGTGTGATCCGACATTCATTGAACAAATATATATGCTCCGGAGAGATATTGTCTGATTGAGCTTTTGGTAAGGATGAGGGCTGTAAGATAGAGCTTGAGAGATGATCCAGTCACAGACGTGTAGATATATTTTGTGCGTGGGAGGAAGCAAGGTTAGCCGATCCCATAGGGGTCGTGCGATCGAAAGAGTGAGACGGGTTGGAGAGAGTGACCTAGATAGACGATGTGCGTGAGAGAGTATACAATGTGAATAGGTCGAATTGGGCTCAAACATGGTGATATATCGTTTTTGTTCGAGAAAGAGCAAGGTCAATCGAGACATACGGATATATATATATATATATATATATATATATATATATAGAGAGAGAGAGAGAGAGAGAGATTGAGGGAGCGTGGCCCACCATGAGGTCGAAAGAGTGGCGGCGGCTTGGATGGACTGGCCTAGATAGACAATTTGCGTGAGAGAGTATAGAGTGTGTCGATCGAGGCCCGAACAGGGAGATATATCATTTGTGTGTGAAATGAAACGAGGTTAAACGAGACTCAGATAAAGAGAGCGAGATTGAGCGAGTGTGGCCCGTCGTGCGGAAGAAAGAGTGAGACAGTCTTGAGGGAGTGACCTAGATATACAACGTGTGTGCGTGCGCACGAGAGGTTGGGGGGCTAGATAGGCAATGCATGTATTTAGCGCGAGAGGGTGAGAGGGAGAGGGAGAGAGAGAGAGAGCTCAGCATGGGGTGTAATGGGGGGTTTGTGAGGTAAATACATTTGGTAATAGGAGTGGAAAAAGGGGTTGTGTAGTTTAGAGACTTAGAGATCGAAACATGGAGAGAAAAAATGAACGTGTGTTGGAAACCGATAGCTTGCTAAGGTGGTTAGGAGAGGAAGATTGACTGATACAGG
>NC_057813.1:264298024-264315637 GCF_018294505.1 Triticum aestivum
GGGCTAAAAACAACATTTGAATGTACATAGTATGAGACTTAATATCGATATTTCAATTCGGTGTACATTGTAAGATTTGAATCAAGGACCAGGCATACGGGTAATTATTTTGAATTTGTGCCATACTAAGTTTCGAAAAGTTGACATTGACTCAATTTGTTGTGCTATTTTGTAGGTCATATGTTTGAATCCATCCAAAAGTTTTCTCACTACCATGGTGTTCATCATATACATATGAATTTGTATTAAAAAAGTAGCGTGGATACAGTGAAATGCGAAATCCACGTTAGAATTGGAGATCGCTACGTGACACACACTCTAATTCAAATAACTAACTACGTGACACACTCTCTAATTCAAATAACTAATTATGTGACACACTCTAATCCACGTTAGCATGGGTACCGTTTCGATTTTTTTCAAATAACTCCTCATTAATTAATTTATAGTACTGCCTCTGTTCACTTTTATAAGACCTTGAAGACATTTCAGACAATGTGCAAAACAGTTCATTTTAAGTTGTCTGAAACGACTTACAAAAGTGAACGGATGGAGTATCTCATTTCGAATGACTAATTATTGCAAGGAAAACACGGGCATGGTAATACATACAGATTCATTTGCAAATGAAAGAAGATTCATTTGCATTCTCAAATGTAGGCGCACCAGGCAGACCAGGGTCGTGTTGGGGTGGATGCTGCTTCGGTGACTTAAAGGCAACTGCCCTTGGGCGACTGACATGTGGGCCAGCCACCTGTTGGGCCCACATGTCATGGACACAAAGGCAGGTGGCTTAAGGCATCGAAGCATAGTCCTGTCGGGGTAGTCGCGTGTGTTGGACGGACGCGTAGCACCCATCCACCCACCCCCTCCCCCCCAAAAAAGGACGACGACAATATAAGTTCATGCTTCCACGTTTCGGATTGAAATATCTGGCGGCCCCAATTCCAGCCCTGCAAAATCTCTCTTCTCCACCGTCCCCTTCCGCGCCCAGATTGCTCAAATCCCTAATTCGCCGCCATCCCTTGAATCGCCCCTCGTCTCGTCTCTTTCCCCACCGTTCCCCACCTCTATGCCGGACAACGATGACAAAGACGACGGTCGCGCTTCACCACCGCACCGGTGCTACCTCATCTACGCCCTCGTCCACCGCACCGGGTGGTCCACCGCCAACGTCGGCCGCCGCAACCGACGTGCCTCATAGACACTGAGTTCCACCGCATCAGGTGCGCTTCACCGACGCCGTCTCCCAGCTCACCGGGGCTACTTCACCGAGCACATCGTCACACCTCCGCCCCCCGAGACCGTTGGGGCTTCACCAACGGTCTCGTCCACTGCACCGTAGCGCTCTGCTGCCACCCATGATCTGCATCAGTGTGTGGCCAGCCAACGCCAGTGCATCACCCTCAACGGTTCTGAAGTGACCCGCACTCTAGCTAGGCGAGCATGCCCAAACGCCGGCCCGAACTAGGTATCCACACATCACTCCCTTGTGCACTATTCCGATGATGTTTGGATATCCTGTCACTGCTCTCTTAGCTTACACGCCTATGCAACTCTGACTTTAACTCTTATTTCTTCTGGAGATATCATCTGAAATAAGCAAATCCATTTTTCAGCGAAGCATGACGGTGCTACGGGATCTGGTACACATCCTGCACACCCGTATAACCTTGTAAGTATCTCTCCTCTGGTACAACATCAAGGTTGATTCCTCTTATTTGATCAACCATTCACCATGTCAATAATGCAGAGGGGGATGCAAGGAGCACAAGGCCTGCACATCCAAGCAAGTGGTAACATGGACTTGTACATGGAACATCCCAAGCGCAAGCAGAGCTGCAGTGAGCCTTTACAGCGAGCTAGCGTAAGTCCCTGCATTTCATTTAATTCGTGCTAGCATTCGTGTATGACTTGTGTGCAGTGGCTGATCCACGAATTCAAGTTACCAGGGGCGAACATTTAACTTAAAAAATACAAAGGCACTTGCACTCTAGAAATCAACATAACTTGAGAAATGTGAAGCTACTTGCACTTTGAAAACCAGCTAATGATCCAAAGTAGTTCAGATTATAAACACTAAATGATGCAAGCACCGAACAACACAAAATGCAACATGGTGTACAAGGACTACAAACATGGTTTGTACCTGCTTGAATTATTCATTCTCTGGCTGAAAATATCAAAGTGTAATTGCACGTATAACCAGTGCGCAAACTGCATATCAATATATCTATCATGCACAAGTATGCCAATAGTTTCAAACAACAGATTAGAAAAGTATTTATGCTATGTTGTCATGATACGGGGACTTTCTGGTAGATGGCCTCGACGTTTCCTCAAGGTATGAAAATGCACTATAATTTGTTTGTCATCAATGCCTACAAATATTTGTCTCTCCCAACATAGTAGATCATCATTAGACACTAAATCCTTCAATGAGCTTGCAAAATGCTTGCATTAGATCCCTCATTAGACACTATATGTTCATCACCTGGAGCATGTAAAATGTTTGCATCAAATCCTTCATTAGCAGTCT
The DNA here is from genome assembly GCF_018294505.1 of Triticum aestivum. Classification (NCBI taxonomy): domain Eukaryota; kingdom Viridiplantae; phylum Streptophyta; class Magnoliopsida; order Poales; family Poaceae; genus Triticum; species Triticum aestivum. Next base: position 264,300,564 of record NC_057813.1, read on the forward strand.
GTTCATTAGACACTTTAGGCTCAAGAACAACATGAGCTTGTATGTTTGCACTGGAAACCTGATTAGATACATCAGATTCAGTCAGTTCAGTATTGATTGGGGGAGTTATAAAATAAGTAGAAATTGGTTTCATTTTCTCATAGATTCCCTACATACAAGCAGTTTTACAACACCGTCAGGTTTAACTATTGGCCAGAAATTGAAGAGTTGAATTAGATATAATCAGGGATGTGATGTACCTGCTTGTTGCGCATGCTACTCTTGCAAGCTGTGACTGTCCGTTTGCGCAAGCTCGATGCCATGCCCGTGCTGCCGCCGCTGCCTCCCATGCAGGCTACACCCAGGGTTGGATCTTCATCTTCTTGTACTTCCGTTCTCTTGAAGCCTGGCTTCCCGCCCTCCAACAAGGGTGCGAAGAAGTGCTGTGTCGGTCTATCCAGCGGCGGCTAGGTTAGGAGCAAACCAGACTAGAGGTTGGAGCGAATGAATTGGGATTTTTCCTGCTGTCGATCGATATGGGAGGCGCTCGTATGGGCCGCGAGCCTGCTATAGGGCCTGCCTTGCACTTATGTTATTGGCCCATCCAAATTGAAACATTTTTCTTCATTTTCACATTGCCTGCTCGTGCGTTGGGACGAACAAAACTACTGTGGGCCAACCTGGACGACTCAAACTAGGTGCACACTTTCCTCCCACCTGAGGCGGCCGCCCATACCAGCCCCTATGGTGGCGTCGCCCCTTTTTGCGTGTATGATTGGATAGTGAAAAATATTCCAGTGGCGCTTTTGATTTACCAACGGAATGGTTGAATTGCTTGTTTCTATGAACTGAGTTCGCCAATGATGTGAAGGATGCCAGTCTTTTCATCCTATTGTAGATTGCTTAGATCTCGATATGCCAAAAGTAATCGCATGAAATATACATTAAAAGCCAGTGTGATGTGTTTGGCTACAACTACTCTGACTACACGCCCTCATATAACATATCAAGGACGCACCATCTTACCAGATTAACCATTCGACTTACCCATGTAGTGTGGGAAGAAAGAAGTATTGGGACTGCATATCCAAGCAATTGATGCCATGGACTCCTTTGTACAACCTTGTAAGAGAAAAAGAAGTTGCAGTGTGCCTATACAAAGAACTAGCATAAGTTCAGTTACCTGCTTCTCGGAATTTTAGGTAGCCACTTATTGCAAAATTGTTCAATTACCTTGCTTGGCTTAATTTAATTTGCTATTGATTACTTAATGGCACAGCCTGTTAATCATATTGTAGACTGCGCCTATCTATGTGTTTGATACTTACTGTTAAGAATTACCTATTTGCCTTAACTTAAATATCTACTTGTTTGTTTATCTGCTTTGCTTCTGCAACAGCGGGTTACAATGATGTTAATAACTACTGTACTTTTCAGCATCCAATTGAAACTCTTTAATTCCTTGTTTGTTTAACTGGTTTGCTGTTATAACTCCCAGTTGAGATGTTTTGCTAACTTCAACTTTTCTGAATCCAATCGGAACTTTAATGGCAAAACAGGTTAGCCCAAGATCAAAGACATCATCCCACAGCAGTGGCACCGGTCCAATCGTGCATTTAGAATTGCCAACTGCTGATGCTCTAGAGGCTAACTAGTGGTAGAAAGAGATTCTGCTTGTGCACTTAGAGATTAAGTTGACATGTTGAGGAAGCAAACAGCACAATCACAACCAGTACTCAAGACAACCATTAAAATTTGGTGGATTTCAAAATGAAGCAAGCTGAGACTGACCAGATTGTTAAGGTCCTGAAGGAAAAAAGGAAATTAAATTCCTACTTGGTAAGTCATAGGTGAAATGTTCTTTCTATAGTTGAATAACCTTTGTGTTGTCTGTTCATGTAATCAATCAAACCATTTGTTTTAGAGATCATGTAATAATTGTTTTTTTTTTGGTGTGGAATTTTATTTGAGCACAAGTTTGTATTAATTGATAAGACTCGAAGACACTTCATTTGGATTGCTGTGCCAGACCTACAAATATGCCAATCAGGCTGAATGTGCATTCCGAAATAGTTGTAGTATAGATGGACCATAAGTGGCACGCATCGGAAAGCGCCAAGATGCTGGCTAAAAAAAGGATGATGTTGTAGCCAAAAAAAAGTACAGCGGCCTGGCTTATGTATGTTAGTTGATATTATTGATCCATATACTCTATAAGTGTTTATATGTCTGTTAATTCTGTACATTCTTGGTTGATTGACTCGGTATTTGAATCTTAATACATCGCTTGTGTACATATCTAAATGGGAGTACACATTATGCTGCGTGTGAAATTTGAGTTGGACATGAAGTGTTCCAAATATTTGAATTCACCTTAAACTGGATTCTAGTTTCTGAATTTGAGTATCGGCATTTGTGAACCATATTCATATATGACAGTGGAATACATCTTTGTCGTCCTTTTGAAGATATATAAAAACACATAGAATGATTTATAAAGATTCATATAGGAATACAAAGTGGATTCGAATTTAGTTGCCAGGGTAAACGTGGATGCTTATTGTCCCAAAATTCAAAAGAAGCAGCAAAATGTCCACTCCCACGTCGGCTGCCCGAAGCCAATTGTTTGGGAGATGGAAATTATAGTCTACCCATTACACGGACAATCCATCGGCCCGATTTCCACTTCTCTAAATAGGGGTAGGTTAGTAACTTCAATTAGACGTGACACGACCGCCTCTGAGCCCATTCCGACACGGTGGGCGTCAAACATGGGCGGGAAAACACATTTGATTCAAGCTCGTCCGAAAGACCTCTGCTTCTCCCTCCATTCCCCATTCATACACGATGGGCGGCAAAACAAACTCGACTCGGCCGAAATCGATGTAGGCAAATATTTTCAATAGGGGCAGGTTTGTAACTTCACAAAGATGTGACACAACCGCCCTACCTGTCAGCCCGTTCATACATCATGGACGCCAACCATGGGCGCCAACCACCCTCTCCTCGCCCGAAATCGCTCTGGGCAAATATTGGCGAGATGCGTTCTATCCCCAACCGACGAGACGTCCAAATTTTAAACGGGGGCTAAGTTCGTAACTTTCACATATTTCAGACAGGCGCGTCCCAAAAACATGGTTCCCCGTACCTCTCCCGCCATTTTCCCATTCATACACCGTCCGCGCTAGAACACCCCATCCCCCCACCAGCCACTGTCCGCCACCCCATCCATCGCCTCCGTCCTCCACCACATCCATCGCCGCCATCCTCCACCATGCCGGAGCTCCTACCAAGACCGCGTCGTCCACTGCTAGAGATGGACGTTTCTCATCCACGACGACGGACCAATAGCCTTGCATCGCGTCCTCTCGATTCATCGGCGTGGTCGTCCTCTTTGCCGGGGCCACTCACACGACCTTCTCTTCCACCGCAACGAGACTTATCCCCCAATGCACCCGTCTACCATCGCAGATCTGCTTCAACGCCACCGACAGCCATCGCACCCCCGATGCACCCGTCTACCGTCGCAGATCTGCTTCAACGCCACCGACAGCCATCGCACCCCCGATGCCTACACGGTGCCGTAAGAGAGGTGGTACTTCATATCTCCTCAACTTTTTGATCTCAACCAGAAAATAGATCTTAACTTGGTTACTCTACTTTCTTTTCGGCTCTTAGAATTTAGTTCTTCGTTCGAAGCAAACAATGGATGCTAAATATCATTTCTCTGGTTTGCAGCTTCAAATCTGCCATGGCACAGCCATAATACGGTTTAATTGATCATGCTTAGGGTTTAATTGATCATGTTGGTTCCGTGGTGGTTTCTTTAATAGAAATCGGAGGGGAAACCCTCTTTTGCTAAAAAAATATGCATAGAGTTTCCCCCTTTTATGATCACTATGCGATCAGAATACGTGCTTCGTGTCATAATAACACTACTCCACCCATCAAGCTAAACACGCTTAGATGTTCAAATACGAATCTGATGTTATTAAAACAGATTTGTTTAGTTGGTCAGCTAAATGTTCCTAAATTAGTTTTGAAAATGCATGTTCGCTGCTCGGGTGTGTATCTCTACAAGGTGCCCACGGTGGGCCGGCCCACCCTGGGATATTGGGTCGTCCCGGGCCCCGATTCCCCTCTATTCTGCTGCGCGCTTCCGATCTCTACTCGCCCCCAGCCGCCTGCCTCGCCGGCGACTTGCCGTCCCCGGACGGCATGACTCTAGGAGGAGACGCCGGACTAACAGGAGGCCAGGAGCCGCTCGCCCAACAGCGTCACTGCTGCCCGGGCGCGTCGCCGTGCCTACCTTCCCTGTCCGTTAAGGGCTCAGGCGTGCAGCACCCACCAAGCCAACCCGATTTATCCTGAGATACGTCCTCAACACTCAGCAGCCACTCCTCATTACCCATTTTCTAATTGATTCATTACTCATTAGGCAGGACTGTGATTAGGGTTTGTTGTGTGCTCAGTGCTACCTACACTTAATGGTTCAGATGTATTTTGGTAATCTTTAGTACCTCTAAAGTTCACAGGGTTTCCAAAATTCCGGCCCTCGGAACAGAAACTAGTCATTTTGGATTGTTGGTCGTAGTGACATTGACCCAGATTACTACTGCAAGCCAGGTTTGTTGACAAGTTTACTTGTCTTTCTTACTCATTCGATATAATATCCAATTATTCACGTCGATTAGTTGCAAACAATAAGTGCTAGACAAACTTCTTCATTCAGATTTTTGACGGTCTCTTACTATAGTTACAATTCTGCATACTTGTCCTAATAAGCTCACAAGTAAATGATTGATTCACTACATCTATGCTTGCCTTGTCATATTTGTTGTCAATATTCTTTTAGGGTGGACCACCCTGTTTCTAAATTCTGGAACCGTAGACATGAGTGAATAGTATTTCTCTATGTGATCTCTTGCATCATGTGTGGGTAACGAACACTTCATTGTATAGAAAGAAAGTTTCATTTCCAACTTTTACATAGGTTTCGATCTTTTACATGGAATACAATCTGCCTACTTGCTTTGTTTCGCACTACCAACACTCCACCCTTGAAGCTAAACATTACGCCACTCATAATTGCTTAGTTTATTTGTTCAAATATGAATTTCATATGATTCTAATGTTCCTACTTCAGTTTTGAAATGTGTGCCTGCCTGTTATAGAGACATAAGGGGTTTGTATTTCTGTGTCGTCTGGTCAGCACGGTTGGGGAGGTGAACTTTGCATATGCAGGGGTTTATAGGGAGACACTCTCCGAGTTGAATCCGCAATGCATTCCATAGATAATATGACTACTTTTTATGCTTTCATGAATCTCAGATTCTGAACAGCATCATAATGATTATGAGCTTGCGCGCATGAAAAGAATAAAGCAGAACAATGCCATGGCTGTCAAACTTGGCATTAAGGGACTGAAATCAAGTCTGGATGCAATGCAATGCAAACGCTCTCCACCTACATATTCATGCTCATAATATGATCCTAACAGTGATTCTGAGATAGAGGGAGACCTAAGTCAATGTAGCGCCCTAGTGGAGGAGTCAGAGGAAGATGCCCTATCTTATTCACTCATCAAGGTACTTGCTCTAAATTTTCAAGGTTACATTGCTCGCACATATCTTGCAACTGATGCTTTGCATTGCTTCTACTTTGTTGAACTGCCATTAGCTTAGTTTACACATCGTGTATGTGAATACACCCTGCCTATCCATTTTCAGTACATATTCCATCGTCATCATACCATATTTATCCATTCAAATGTTGTTCTTGTGTATCGGACGTTCAAAAGGAAGAGGGCGATTGTTGATCGTGGAGGAGCACAAGCAAAGTATTTGGAAAAGGTAGTGGCACCTGATAAATCAAATAGCCCATTAGGTGTAGTTGCAATATCACCTGACCCACAAAATACCCCAACTCTAGCAGACTCTAGCCCTACTACACTGGTCATTTCTGATGCCCCAACTCAGCAGACCCCAACTGCAGCAAATAGTATGATTATGCCAGTTGACATAGCACCAGCTATATGACGCAAAACCCCCATTCCAGCAAAGAGTACACGAAATCCAGTTACCAAATCCCTTTTCGAACCAGAGAGAGCCCCAATTGCAGCAAATAGGACCCCTATTCCATTTCTTCCCAGTTTATAAGACGAAGCTTATGTTGTTGTCAGGAACTTTATGTGCATCTTTCCTTCATGGAAAGATTATACCACAGACACAGAACAATTTCTAGTCTTCCTCCGCAACTTACGCGTAAGTAATGTACTAATGTTATTCATGGTCATTAGTGCCTATGTTTCTGCTGACAGAAGACAGAAGATTTCATTCTTTTAAATAGGCGAGGAGCAAACTGGATTGTGATGATGAACAAGAGTTGGTTGCGCTTTTCAAGCACTCGTTGATGAAGTATCGTTCCTACCTGAGGCAACCGCACTTCGATGGCAAGCCTCTGAATGAAATTTCAGTAAAGTCTCTGGTGCTACATTTATCCGACGGTGACTGGAATAATCTTGTTACACATTGGTCTCGGCTGCAGCGTAAGGTACTGTCTATGATATCACATCACAATTTGAACTACATTTCTGCATTTGCCTTCATGTCTCACTTGTACGAAAACTGTTAGCAGAGGAACAGTCGTTCTCAAGGGACCACGGAATCTCGCAACTATACTGCACACTGCATTGCTCTTGTGAGTACCTCCTGCCCTGTATGACCATACTTACTTTCATAGTTGTTTGATTATGTAGCATCACTGCACATGTTAGCCTCGTAATCCTCCATTTGGTGGACATTATAAGATCCGTATGGACTCTTACACAAATTTAGAATCAACCCAATGCTTTTGAAGAGGTTTAGCTCTGCAGTCCTCTTGTAAGGACTGAACGTGGTCTATCACTGTACTTACATTAACAGCTACTCCCTCCGTCCCATAATATAAGAACATTTTGTACAATACACCAGTGTTCAAAACACTCTTGTATTATGGGAAGAGGGAATGGTTCATTTTGTAGCATTCTGCATCGTATCTTCCTCGCCCACCATTTACTAAAAAAGATCAGATCTATATTTAATCTTACCACGAAGTAGAATACACAGACAATGCCAGTGCAGAAGTGTAGCCCATTTCTCTTGTCAGTACATTTTGTCCTGTAACGCTTGTACTTCTAGGGATTGGTAGTTGATTATGTAGCATCAATCTGCATCTTATCTTCATTATCCTCTATCCCTTCCAGTATTATCATATCTATAATTACTCTCTAAAAAATGTAGAGTACAGGCAATGCTTATGAAGAAGATTCTGTGCTAAAATTCTTGAGTTATCCTTCCCTTGACATGGAGAAGGGCATTATAAAGCCGGTGTTAACTGTTAATGTAAGTCAGTCCTTCTAAAGCCTTTATCCTCAACTGCTATTTAATTTTCTCATACTCCCTATCGTTTACTGTTGTTTAGTTTGCTGTTTCTACCAAAATGCATGTTCGTAAGAACCGTAAGTTCTAAGTTTTACATGTAAAACCAAATTTCTTATTCATACCATGCACATTACTTAATACTCCCTATATGTATGCTTGGTTTTGTGGATCTATAATCCAGTGTCTGGTGAAGCAGCCCACGTTTGCACCTTGTCATCTCCTGTTTTATCTTACTGATGTGGCTGATGATATGAACAACATGCCATGCACATTATCCAAAATAGATACAATGATTTTGTTTGCCCTTCATCTATGCTTGTATGTTGACATGGTAATCCAGTAGTGTGGTGAAGCTCCCCCGCATTATGAACAATGCCAAATTATGCTATTGATATTTTGAACTTACTCTTTATTTTCTAATTTGAAATTGGATAGAATTGACAAAACAATTATCATCTTTGTTTATACATGTGAAAAACCTGTCATCTCTCTGCTTTGTTTCAGGGTGATATGCCTGATGGCATGCACAAGTCTGCTGAAGGCTGTGAGACAAACCCAACATATATTGTAGCAAAGAAGGCAAAACATCTTAAAGATAGCGAGACAACCCCAAAGTCTTGTCTTGATGTAGTGTTCAAGTTACTTGAGACTAACAGTCAGACAAGCTCACAGAATTCGTTGTCTGAATCAGTTCGACTTCTTCAGTCCCAAGTTCTAGCAGAAAGGCATTCTGCAACTCAACTTCGACTTGAAGTCCTATCTCTAAGAAAGATTGCGGAGAACACCAATGAGAACCTCATCGCTAAATAGCTACACCTGGAAGCTATGACCGACATGCTAGGCCAGTCTCACAACCTTGCTCAGTAGCTTGCGCAGTAGTTCCCCCGCAAGGCTAACCTTTCTTGAACTGTCTTGGGAGTGGTCTCTGTTCAGTTTTATTTTGTTACGCTGCAATGGTGCCCAGTTTTTGTAATCTGCTTCTTCGTTGCGCTTTAAGATCACTGGTGGCGAACTTCGATGCCCAGTGGATGTAATATACCTTAAATCCTTTATTGTATAGTGTAGGTTTATTCTTAGTTACTATGTCGTAATTTCTTTATTGTATAGAGTAGGTTTGTTCTCAATTCCTACTAGTTACTGCCATCATTTGCTATCTGAAAAAAAATCAGATGTAGTCGACCGGGCCGAAACATTCGACTCTAACGGGCCAGGTTTTTAGCGGCCCACAATTGGGCCGGCCTGCGTCTTTCTTGGGCCCGAATGATTGGGGCCTTCACACATTGCGCCAGGCCCAAACTTACACCGGCCTATATTTTAGTTGGGCCTTTTGTTGACCCAACGCTTAGTTTGGCCCAGGTAGCGTTGGGCCATTAACAGGCTGAATATTGTACTAGCCTGTTACGGCCGAGATGAAACCACGGGCCTTTAGCAGGCCAAAATGAATGTTGGGCCTCAATTTTCACTAGTCATCGACTGGCCTTCAGCAGGCCGAAATGTAGACTGGGCCGTTATGGGCCCAGTTAGCTCACGGGCCATTACCAGGCCGAAACATATCTTGGGCCTTAGTTGGCACACTAATATCATGGGCCTTTAAGAGGCCAAAAGCTTAGTACAGGCATCAACGGGCCGAATTACACGAGAGGCCTTTAACAAGCCCAAAGTCACATTGGGCTTAACTGTTGCCACCTTTAGCACGGGCCATTAGTGGGCCCGATGTCCCGTCGGACCATATATGGCCCATGGGCAGCACGGGCCATTCCCAGGCCGAAAGTCAAACCGGGCTGAAATGGGCCCATGTCTACATCAGGCCTCTAACAGGCCGAAAGTCACTGGGCTGTAGTTGGGCCCGAATATTCGGCGAACAATTAACGGGCCAGATCTGGCTTCGGGCCGCAAATGGGCCCAAATATTGGGCGAGCAATTAACGGGCCAGATCTGGCTTCGGGCCGTAAATGGGCCCAAATATTGGGCAAACAATTAACGGGCCAGATCTGGTTTCAGGCCGTAAATGGGCCTTTATTAAGCAAGCCGTTATTGGGCTGGCCCACTAGTACCTGATTAAGTTCTACCGGCCTTTGACGGGGCCGGCCTTTTTAACCTATACGGGCCTCTGTTGGGCCCAGCCACGTGTCGACGTACCATAGCCTTTGACGGGGCCGGCCTTTTTAACCTATACGGGTCTCCTCCAATGGACGGGCGACATCTGGCCCACTGACGAGCTGACAGGTGTTCCCTTCGGCCAATCAAAATTTTACACGTGGAAATTTCCCATTGGTCGGGGCTGTTAACGGGTTATCGGATCCAAAATCTGACCCGATAGCTTAACGGCGTTCCATTACGGTGGATGCCACGTGTCGGTCGCCCTTGACGAAAGCACTTCTTTGACGCGCGATTTATCGTCATGGAAGTGGACACTTCCGTCATGATAATTTTGGTAATATTATGGAACACTTCTATGATAGCACAGGTATGACTATCTTGATTTTGGCATAAATTTGTCATGGATGTACATGCATGACAAAAAACGCGACCTACTGTGACAAACACGTATCATCACAGAAGTGTATTTTTTTTTGTAGTGCACCTTGGGTTTACGACTAGTCATGTCGACCCGGGTTCTTTGTCATATGGATGCTAGCGACACTATCATATACGTGAGCCCAAAGGCGTAAACGGTCCCGGGCCAGGTAAGGTGGCACCCGTAGGAATACCGTGCGTGAGGCCACAAAGTGATATGATGTGTTACATGCTAGATCAGTGTGACTTAGGATCGGGGTCCTGACAGCTTTGGTATCAGAGCCTGACTGCCTGTAGGATTGCCAAGCCAAACTGGTCGAAGTTGAGTCTAGAAATTCTTTAGTTATATAAGGGAATTGATTGCGGGTGGGAACGTAAGGCTCTTTTTACTCTTTATACCTTATGCCCTTTTGATCTGAGTCATCATATCTTTCCTACGGTGTTAAGGAACTAGGTTATCTCTTCCTTCTATCAGGATCACGTGCTACTAATCCTTAGACTTATAAGATTGCTCGATTTAAGCCATAGTTCAGTTTCTACTACCTCCATGTGTTCATAGTTGATCTCAGAACCTTGATATTGTGACGATCGAGTGGTTATGCCACCATTTGTAGTATGTCTTAAATCTTTTTGAGCATTTACAACCGTTATGCTGTTCGAGTCATCCCAGGTTTCTAAACAGTCTGATGCATTTGCAAATCCCTTCTTACCGTTCCGAAGTTCCTTTACGCCAGACCAACCACACTAACTAGTGTGTTGAGGTACTTCATTGCCTCGACATTTATGTTGGAGCTATTATTATGACCCTAGGTGTCTAGAGTATCACCTAGTAATCTAGCCATGCTTTGTGTTCCTAGTGTGATGATTCTGGCCATCATTCTCGAAAGCATCCCGTGATGCCACTTAGTAGTAAGTATTCTACTCCAGGGTTCTTGAACCCGAGATTCACCCTACTTACTTCGTGTTGATAGTGTTTGCTCGTTCCTTTAGGTTATTAGCAACCTTTGCAATAGTCCTTGCGGTCTGTGGTATTTCTTTCTTCTAAATACCATGAACTGTTTATGGCAGAAGTTTCTTGTTGAATCGAAAGATCACCACCAGAGTGCTCTTGACGAGTTCTGGATACCATGTTGTGACTCTGCCAGTTCTACCTTTCTGCATGGGTTATCCAAAAGAAATATGTTGAACTCATTCTACATGCTAATCCATGCATCCTCAACTCAGAAAATCGTATGTTCTTCGGAGTTGTCCCTCTTTAGTTGTATTATGACCTCATCTATTAATTGATAGCCAAGAGTAGTTCTACATTCATGTTTATCGGTGCATATTATTCTTGTGGTCCGTCAAGCCATTCTATTCTGGAATGACTAGGAGAAACAAACTCCAATACCTCATCAATATCGAGGATTGGGTCAAAGCAGTCGTACTCCGCAGATCAAATTGCTAATCCAGCTTTTGTTCTATTCTACCTTGAAGTATTACCATCTTTATATTAAGAATATCATGGGAGTTGTACACCATCCTATGAACTCTTGATACATTGATACTTCTCGCCATCGTTATTCATTCCTCGGTCCCCGTGTTATTGTAACCGGAACATCGACAAGTGAATCATGATGTGTGAAATCCATACTCCTAGCAACTCCGTTGCTTGGTAGTTAAATGGACAATAACCTCATTCTTAGCGAGTTGATTATTGGATCATCACCCTAAGGTTGATCGTGCTACCTAGCCCCTATTTCTGGTGTACTTTTTGATCAATGAGTTAGGATAGTGTCAATCCTTGCTTATTTGATCATATCGTCTTGCCTGAGAAGCAAGGTTGTTCTCGAGCTTAGTAACACACCGGTGGTTCATGATTTTCCGAATATCTTCTCGGAAGTATCACCAGGTCGTCACCTGACAGCTATGTTGAGCTCGTGAGCAAGTTGGTTGCTTGTAACCACCCCTTCTCCAAGAATCTGTGTTGTGTACCCCTGAGCTGGTTGGTTAAGCTAAACAACAACTTGGAGAGTTGGAAGGTGAAAGCTTGTCCGACTCAGTTCATTCCGAAGAGATATCTTTGTGTGCGTGTGTGTGTGTGGGTTGAAGAAAGATGATATATTCATTGATTGATCCTCATGATCAGTTGTTGACTCCAACTTTTATTTGAGTGTGGGCTATCATCAAATCAAGTCAGAACCAATGATATTCGTAATGTTGTCTTACTCGTGGTTGTTTCCTCGAGCATACACCATTATATCTTTTGGGTCTGACCAATGCTATAACTTGTTCACATAATTATGGAATTCCATCTTCATAGAAACCTGGATGAATTGTTGTTGAGCCCATCAGCAACATTTTTATCCTCTCCATGATTCGTGCTGAACATCCATCTAGTGTTGGAAACTTTTATACGCATTTTCTTCATGACCCGTACGTGAAGCATATGTTGAATAAAGAAGTCACTTCCTCTAATTCATCTACATTTGATGCAAGTTGCCGCCGTGAATTCAAGAAAGCATGTTTTTACTTCCTATGGAATCATCCCAAGTCAGTTATGCACCTGCAAAGTATTCTATGGTCTGATAGACTGATCATCTTCATTCTCTATGTATCCCTAGCACACCAAGCCACTGATTGATTTGTTCTAGGAGAAGAAGTTCCTTCTTAAGAGCTAGACTTACGCAAGGACTTCCATATCCTCGTTGACGGTTCCCCTTCTAAACTCGGTAGTGTTTTGTTGTAAGACTACTATGTGGTCATTCTTGTCTCAGATAACGTGTTCACATGTATGTAGCAGAACTAGCTCATGTTCTAGAGCTTACTATCGTAGTTTATTCGCCGAGAATATCGCATCGTCATCTTGTCGATTTGTGTTGCAAACTTTCATTTTTCTTTCTAGACTCGATGAGTTTGAATTATTCTGACACCAACCAGATCTGAATCTTAGGAAGATATGATGGTTGGAACATTTTCCAAGAACTATAATATTGGCTCCGTGTAACCCGGTAAAGTGGATGTTGTGGCCAACACACCAGCCGGAAGACCTATTATTGTTGTATCTTGATTGAGGAAGCTGGCCACCTCCCCGTAAGGATGCCACAGGATTTACTCTAGTAGTTGTTCCATATGGATTATTCTACTCCCGAAGTCCGACCTTTTACTTGATGTTCTCGACACCAAACCATAGCTATAAATGGGTTACGCTAGCACATCAAGGAGAACATTAGAATTGGAGTGCTAAATGTTTCTTGGTCGATCATCCAGATTTTGATCCCTTGGCCTCGCTAAGGTGAAATCTGAGAAGGTGTTATCTTCCTTTGCATCTGCATTGCCCATCACTATTCATCATGGTAGTATGTGGTGTTGCAAGGATCCTTGACACGGATATTGGTAAAACCTTGATGAATATGGAAATGCTCAAGTTCTTGAGAGAACACACAAGCACTAGGTGTTATCATCGACACCAACTAGGATTGCTCCCAGTTTCCTCGGTTATGCTATAACTTTTCAATAGTGGACTCACTCTCATCTGTTGAGTTTTTCCCTAGTTACTAAATTTATTCCCAGTATTTGCATTTTGTTCCCTGCTTGCACTTGTCGTTGTGCCAGTGTACTATGGGTCCCACCCATTTCCGATGATAAGAAAAATCATCCATTGCGTTGTCTTCAACAAGGTAGTCCACATCATCCATTCTAGTCTGGGTATGCCATTCCTTCTAACTCCGTCAAATGATCATATGGGAATTACCCCAGGTTGGTATAGAGAATTTTATTGATCTCTGAATCAAAAGTAATTCTTTTTGCCACTTAAGGGATAATTCTGTGAGTCACCCTTCTCTAAGGTGTCTCGTTATGGTATCATGGCAACTCAAATCTGCCACGTTGAAAATCGTCCACTACCCTCTTAAGTGTGGAATTGTTGTCTACCTAGTGAACTCTCGTCATCTGTTCCACTCCATCCCACTAGATGTGTGCTTCGTGCCTCAGCTCGAGAGATGTTTCTATGTATCATTCCGTGAGTTGATCCTGAGTTTTTCGATCTTCGAGAAGATCGATCCTTCTAGAGTTTCCTTTTCCTCTCATTGTCATGTTGGCTAGAGTTCTCAGAGCAAGACGACGAGACAAAGATGGTGACTGAATCAACGCCCTTATGAAGCGCAACCTGGATCATGAAGATTATGTTAGTTTGTTCCCCCTTCATCTTACCCTATGCTTGAATCTCGGGATGAGATTCTTGTTTAGTGGGGGTGAGTTGTCACAGTCCCAGTTCAGGCCTTGCCTCTCTTTGCATTAACCTCCATGCATCATGTCTAAATTTTATGAATGTTTGAAATGGGGGATGATAAACCTCGGCAGCAAATGAAATTCAACTAGGGTCCAAATAAATTCATTTTCACTAAACCCAATATGCCCTTTGTCACGACCGGTTCTCCGGACATAAATTTCCAGAAAAGACCATCGTCTCATCAGCCCTAGGATTACTGTTAGCTGATGAGGCTCCAACTTGATACAGAAATTCCAAGCAGAATACAACATATGTAGTACAAGACCATTCTGGCCTGTGAGTACAACAAATGGTTTCTAGTGGTTGATGGCGGAAGCGGGTTGTGAAACATCATTGTCTATGGGACTCCATTTCCCACGGGAACAGCAGACCAGGTTAACTCCTATCTTCGCGAGGCTGCTATCTCCATTACTTAGGTTTCGGGGCTGTCATCGCGTCGCTCCTCTCCGCGCAAGAAATCTGGCCAAGACAATAGCCAGGGACAAGCCAGTGAGTACTTTGAATGTACTCGCAAACATTATGAACACAGGTATAATATAACCATGATGTGCTGAAAATATTTTATGCTCATGACGTCAGTCAAAAATAGTAAATAAAATTCTGATGCGTGCAGGCGGTTATTTATAAAAATGCAATAACATAGTAGTATAAAAATTTATGAAATAAATAACCAGCAATGCCACAGTCGGGCGTCTTAGCGACACCACATAAAGGGCTTTAAAAGAAATGCCACAGTCGGGCGTCTGAGCGACACCACATAAAGGGCTTTAAAAGAAATGCCACAGTCGAGCGTCTGAGCGACACCACATAAAGGGCTTTAGAAGAAATGCCACAGTCCGGCGTCTGAGCGACACCACATAAAGGGCTTTAAAAGAAATGCCACAGTC
>NC_057813.1:264315665-264323319 GCF_018294505.1 Triticum aestivum
TGCAAGCAAGTTATTTATGAAAATGCAATAACATGGTAGTATTAAAATTTATGAAACAAATAACAAGCAATGCCACAGTCGGGCGTCTTAGCGACACCACATAAAGGGCTTTAAAAGAAATGCCACAGTCGGGCGTCTGAGCGACACCACATAAAGGGCTTTAAAAGAAATGCCACAGTCGGGCGTCTGAGCGACACGACATAAAGGGCTTTAAAAGAAATGCCACAGTCGGGCGTCTGAGCGACACCACATAAAGGGCTTTAAAAGAAATGCCACAGTCGGGCGTCTGAGCGACACCACATAAAGGGCTTTAAAAGAAATGCCACAGTCGGGCGTCTGAGCGACACCACATAAGGGGCTTTAAAATAAATAATCATAGTGAATATCCCAGAGGTAGAACCATCCCAGAGATACTCGATGATAACAATAATATCATGGGTTAGTCAACAGTAATAATAATCATAATTATCACAAGTCACAGGTAGTAGTTCCAGTTCTGGTTAACAGTTTCACCTCCGAAGACCGACACTAAGACCGACACCTGACCCATCCCAGACTGTAATCCTTAACCATGGACACGGCTATTCGAATAGGTTTATTCTCTGCAGAGGGTGTACTCTTTACCCACGAGTAATGGATTTCTTTAGTCCATCGGGGCTAATTCCGTCTACGGTCTTTTTGTTGAAAACACACCTAACTTGCACACACCAGCTTATCTCACACGTGTCTGGAATCACCCACGACACCTGTTAAGCAAACTCTAAGTGGGGAGGCTACAACCTCGCGTAGCATGGGATCAAATTTATATCGCGCACTCTAAGGGGTGGCCTCCCCTCTCGGTCCCAACCGGAAACACCCATGCCCCCGGACCAGGTGGCCTGCCTACCAGCTACAACCGGTATCTTCCACCATGGCCTCTCTGTACGGTGTGTGCTAGAAAGAGGTTGACAACTTACTGAACCGTACTCTACTTTCTGTAGAGATGAGTGGTAGTACGAAACAAGTATGGGGGTTACTGGCACAAGACTCGATCTACGGTCGACTCAGGAGGTTTAAGTATTCCCTGCATGATTAGCATGACGAATATATTTCAACCAACAGAGTCACCGCTCATATCACCTTGCCATGCCATACCAGACATAACCGTCCCGACGGAGACCGGCGGCAAACTCATGCCTACCCAAGGTAGAGGTTTTCCCAGGTTCCTGCTGGTATGCATGCAAGGCACATGAGGGTGATTATCGTCACAAGTGTGTCCATTTCCAACAGCATGGAAATCAATAACATGCACCCAGGCATATGATCATATCACATGAAATAACAAGTTTCTCCAAAGTGAGGTGATGTTATGAACGTGTCATCGAACACACAAAAATATTATGCCGGGGTTCAGAATGCTTGCCTTCAATGTGTGGAAAGGCAGGGTGCACTCCAAAACTTGAAACATTTCTCCTCTCTTCAAAAATCCTATTTTAGCAATATAAAAGAATTAACACACAAAATAAAAACGGCACCAAAAGTTGTTCTGAATTTTTTTTCAAATAAATCTTAAAATAAACTAGGAGAAATTTGAGAGAGGTAGGAAAAAGAATCATTTCATTTGGAGTTGTATTTAAAAAGTTATAACCAGTCAAAGTTTTGGTCAAATCTGTTATTTAAATAAAACAGAAAAGAAAACGTTTCGGAGGGGAATACGCTTTCGGAGCGGGGGAAACGTACTGGGGGATTACGCCTTCACTTAATCCCACGTGGACAGGCACGGGGTCGCTGACAGTGGGTCCAGAGGGCCCACTGGTCAGGTTTGACCAGTCTATCCCTCCCTCCTCTTACTCTGCCCAAACGGAGGCGAGGCAACGGCGATCGTCGCTGGCGAACGGTGGCTCCCCGCGGGTTCCAGAGGGTCTGGATGGATCCGCGAGACTGCGGCGGTCCTTCCGGTGGTTGCTGGGTAGACGGGGGTGGAAAGAGTCATCGGCGGTGAGCTTCGCGGCGGAGGGGAGCTTCGGGAGCAGAGTGGTTTTGGGGCTACGGTGGTTCCCGATCAAAATCGAGTAGGGGGATGTGTTCACGGAAGGATGAGGAGGTTCCTGGCGAAGAGAACGGAGAGGGGGAGGCCCTGGTGGTGCCGGAATGGCCGGGGCAGTGGCGGCGGCCGCGGTTGCCGGAGATGAGGAAGGAGGCCTCCCCGGGTCGATTGGCTGCCAATGGGGGTCCTCGGGAGGTGGCTTGGGACTGCCTGCGTGCGGAGATGAGCTCGGGGCTCCTTTTATAGGCGTGGCAAGGCGGTTCCGCGGCGGCCGTGGATAAGCTCTCCGGCGACCGCCATTCTGTAGCTAGGGCGTCGTGGCGGCGACGAGCACTAGTGGACACACTCACGGATGAGCACGCGCTGTTCCAGGGGCCAGGTGGCGAGCGGGAGTGGCTTTGGCGGCGCCGACATGGGCAGAGGCTGTCGGGCGGCTGTGGCTGCTAGCTCTTGGCCTGCCGGCGCGGCGAGGGGCGGCTTGGCGCGTAGCGGTGAGAAGGGGAGCGCGTGGCGTGGTGCTGCAGAGCAGGCCAAAACCGTGGGGGCCAGCGTGTCGGCTCGGCGCACGTGCGTGCCAAACGCACGCTCTGCTCGCGCTCCGGGCGTGCACGGGACGTGCTCGACACAATGCCAGAGCATGCTACAGAGCTTGGGTGAGGCTGGCAATTAACAGATCTAGGTTAGAAGAAACGGGGAGTCTAGTGGACATGCTTGTTTGATCGGAGGTGCAAGTTCACAGTGCAATGCCAAAACTCATGTCAAAACTGGTCATGCCTACAGGGTGCTCGATAGAATGCCACATGCACCTAGGCATCTCTTGGGGTAGCCAAAACTTCCAGGTTGGGGTCTCTTTAGATGTACAAGAGGGTGGTGAGGTTAGTTTGCCAAAAGTAGAAACTTGTTAGTGCAAGTTTTGCAAAACTACATTTCTGGACAGGAAATAAATGACATTATTTCATGAACCAAAATTAATCCAAGGGTTGCATGCTCCTGGATTTAGGGGTTTGGTGGGGCTATCTACAAGTAGGAGAAAACACAAGATCTTTGGAGCAAGAATAAATAGGGTTGCAGTAGAAATCACAAGGCTGGAACAGAATGAAAAAGAGGTTGATTCACTCAATATTTTCAAAGAACAGCCCTAGGTTTTTGCATAAAGTTGAATCATATGCTGCTAACAATATCCCATAATTTTGGTGGAGGCCAGGAAGAAATATTTAAATGGGTTGTAGTGCAAAATGCACTCTGGACCAGAGAAGAAAAATTGAGTGTAGGGCTCAAAATATTTCATGAATGAAATATATTTTTGCATAAAAGTGATTTAAAAACATCACATGACATCTCCAAATTTTTGTGGGAATTTTAAGTGAATATATCAAACGGTTGCAGTTCAAATATGGCCATTTAACCTTGAAAAACCATTTTCAAGAAAGTAAAGATCAAGCAACTTAATTATTTAATTAGTTATATTAAATAAGGGAAAGTTTCTCTTGAGAGATTAAATATGTCCAATGACATATTTGAAAAAATTTCTCTTTGGGAAAAACTCATCATCACAGGGAAGGAAATGATTTAAAAAAAATCAAAAAGGAGCTCAGATATCCAAAGTTTTAATTCCTGGAAAAAAAATTAATTTATTAAAACAAGGCCAAATTTTTGGGGTGTCACAATACTACCCCCCTTAAGAAAAATCTCGTCCTCGAGATTTGTTAAAAGTTGTGTTAAGAAAGACTATACGCAATAAAAATGTGGCTACAATGAGAGGGCAATAAGTGGTGAAAAGCCACAGTGTGAAAACTGGTGCTGCGTGGAAGAGTCTACGGTTCGGGACAAAATCGTGAGATTTCTACGCTGGATATAAATTTAGAATAACTCCTAAATTTAGATATACGCTGGTCGTACCCGAGAGCACAGTGCTCCCTCTGGCTGACAGGTGGACCCGGGGTCCACTATCAGTCTCCTCTTCTCCCTCTGGTTCTCTCTTCCTCCTCTCTCCCGCGCGCTTTCTCGCGCTTTCTCCACCGGCGATGCCTAGCGCGTAGGGCATCAAGGCCGTACCGTGGTAGTGCGCGGCGTGCTAGCTGCCGGTGCAGCGTGCACTCACCTCGCGAGCCAGCGCGCTGTCGGCACTGATCGCGGATTCGACTCCGAACACCGGCGATCGGCGACGAGCGGCGTTGGTGGACTTCGCCCTCTGTACACCGAGCTCGAGCTATAAAAACGGTCGAGGTGTCCTTCTCTTCTTCCTCACACCTGGCCTCACTTCTCCTCCTCCTTCTTTCTCCATTACTGCTTACAGAAGCTCGGGTGAGGCTCTAATGGCGGAGGCGATGCCGGACTGGTTTGTGATCCTGATATGCGGAGGGCTGGCGACACTGCTGGGGCTCTCTGTGCTCCTGTGCGCGATGATCCTCGACGAGTGTCGCAACGCTGCGGCTTGGGTGTTGGCTCTCCGCGGTGGTGGTGATCATGAGGAGTAGATGGGGTGTGCCAGGTGCTAACTGTTGTTAGGGGGTGATTAGCTAGATGCAACACTGTTGCAAAGTTTTGCAAACAGTGTATGTGTCCGAATGATTATGGTTGTCAGTCTGCTGCGTGGTGCTGTGTGAAATTAAATAATCCACGTCGTGAGAAGGGGCAGGTGTAGCAACTCAGGGAAAAGAAATCTCACTCCAGGATTTTGCGAGGGAAAAATAGTTAATTTAAAGGAGCATAAACCACAACAAAAACTACACACATTATTAGAAGCCAAATAATTGACTCGTCGTACAAACTCAGGGTATTACGCATAAGTCACACACATAAATAAATGTTGCAATAATGAACACCGCAGCGATGTTCTAAAATGGAAACGGCAACTGGACGGGGTCCTGATAAAATGTCTCTGGTACTGGGATACACTCCTCTTCTATCGGAGGCAGTGGATTGACAAGTCGATGTATGCGTCTCTCCGGGTCGGGTCTTAGTGATCTGCCGATGGCAATCTGAGGACTTAAATCTGCGAGGCTCTGGAGATAATCCATCACTCGCTGGTTCAAATGCTCTTGAGCAATGATGTACTGGATAAGGTTGGCTAGCACTGGGTCTCTCTCAATGCGTCCACCGGGAAAAGATGTTACTTCTCTGGGTGCTGCACGGCTCGGAAAGTAATAATATCCTCGTTCGCGGGCATAGGGTACAGCGGATCGAAGGCGAGCAATCGCTTCTTTCGCAGCAGCTTCTATGGCCAGGTGTGGGGTTGGCATAGATTTCCCCACGAAGGAAACTTCCGTTGGATCTTGATTGGAGTCTACGGGAGGGATGTGTATTGCTGCCCAATATTCCGAGGTGGATGGGGTGATTCTAGATTTGAACAGCTCGTACTGAGGTGGCTGGGTAGAACCCATGGTACTGCGGGTAAAATCCCACAATATTTTGACAAAGCTACCTGGGGTTGCATCTGGGGTTCTCAGATGAATGCTGGGGCTCGGCATGACAGGAAAAAGTTGTGAGTGTGGAGCACAAAGTGAGGGTTGCTGGGTAAGGTCACAAGGTGGCCTTTATATAGCAATGGAGCCGGATCGTTTTACCGTGGTGAAAGGTAATAGATTTGCCAGCTTAGCTCCAAAGGTCAGGTCAGTGTCAGAGATACACATATCTCATAAAGAGACGTGTTACTGTGGTTGTCGTCGGGTTGGTTTTGGTAGTTGTGCCCGGAAAAATATGCAACTATGCGCTGACCAAAAATGCAAGGCCACTATTAAAACAGAGGCACAACGACAGGCTGCGTTAATATACACGATCGCACGATTACAAAGTGAGGATACACTGAGACTCGGTACTACTCGTACGGCTTAGTCTACCTCATTAATGTCTAAACGGGCGCGCCTGGTGGATGTCGAGGCTTCTCCACGTGTCTCACTGCCGGGATTAGTTGGAGATGGCGGAGGAACTGCAGGGTCGGGGTAGTGATGATGACCATCGCGGGGATTGTTGGCCACAACCCCGTTGGAGTGTGCTCCCAATATGCGACGAAGCACCTCTGGGGTTATCGCAGCACCTTGGCCGATGGCTGGGGCAGGCCTCAGGGACTCGATCGGGTGTCCAAACAGCATGACTGGTTTGTCGGCGTTGGGCTCGTTCTCTTCTCTCGCCGGGGCTCGACGAACCAGCTCTCCACGAGCTGCGATTAGATCAATAGTGATCTGGTCAAACAGTGCCTCTAGTGCACTTACATAGCGCACTAGGTGCAACAATGCGGGGTCCGTCTCGTGATCTCCATTGGCAACTTGGGGTGGTCTACCATACCCTTCACGTCTGGGGTAGTAGTGGAATGAGCGACAGTTTACTCTGGGCGACAAGTGCCTGAGATGAACTATAGCTTCTCGAGCGGCTAGCTGGATGGCTTGTGGCTCGAAGGAAGTTGTTCTTCTGGTGAACCTGTAGGGGCGCTCGGGTGACAGTCCCCTACCGTAGATGTGCACAGTGGCCCAAAATTGACGGTCTTCACCGCTCATGGGTCCTTGGTACACAACAAATTCTGGTGGCTCTTCTAACGCATAGGCACGACGAGTGAGGTTTGCGAGGATGGTCACAAAACCTCCAAGGTTGGTTGCTGTGGTCTCGTTGTGCACTATGGGTCCAGGCATTGTGGCTAGGTTGGGGAAGAGACTGTGATGTGCTATGTTGGGGCTAGTGTGCCCCTTTTTATAGGAAAAAGGGGACGGAGTCTTCCTTCGCACGCTTGCGAGAAAGGACTATGTAGGGGCCGGTCACTGGCGCATGAGTGACAGGTTAGTTGATAGGTTGGGCACCGACTGCCAAAAAGGTGTTGGGTCACTGTGTGGCTATCTTGCACAAGAAGCTTGGCTGGGGTTTGGTTAAGGTCTAGTGGGTTGGTTTGCCTAAGTTTTTCGACCTGGCTAAGATAGGATTAGCCAATGGTCAGCCTGGCTCTGATACCAAGTCTGTCACGACCGGTTCTCCGGACATAAATTTCCAGAAAAGACCGTCGTGCTCATCAGCCCCAGGATTACTGTTAGCTGATGAGGCTCCAACTTGATACAGAAATTCCAAGCAGAATACAACATATGTAGTACAAGACCATTCTGGCCTGTGAGTACAACAAATGGTTTCTAGTGGTTGATGGCGGAAGCGGGTTGTGAAACATCAGTGTCTATGGGACTCCATTTCCCACGGGAACAGCTGACCAGGTTAACTCCTATCTTCGCGAGGCTGCTATCTCCATTACTTAGGTTCCGGGGTTGTCATCGCATCGCTCCTCTCCGCGCAAGAAATCTGGCCAAGACAATAGCCAGGGACAAGCCAGTGAGTACTTTGAATGTACTCGCAAACATTATGAACACAGGTATAATATAACCATGATGTGCTGAAAATATTTTATGCTCATGACGTCAGTCAAAAATAGTAAATAAAATTCTGATGCGTGTAGGCGGTTATTTATAAAAATGCAATAACAAGGTAGTATAAAAAATTATGAAATAAATAACAAGCAATGCCACAGTCGGGCGTCTTAGCGACACCACATAAAGGGCTTTAAAAGAAATGCCACAGTCGGGCGTCTGAGCGACACCACATAAAGGGCTTTAAAAGAAATGCCACAGTCGGGCGTCTGAGCGACACCACATAATG
>NC_057813.1:264323632-264359263 GCF_018294505.1 Triticum aestivum
AGGGCTTTAAAAGAAATGCCACAGTCGGGCGTCTGAGCGACACCACATAAAGGGCTTTAAAAGAAATGCCACAGTCGGGCGTCTGAGTGACACCACATAAAGGGCTTTAAAAGAAATGCCACAGTCGGGCGTCTGAGCGACACCACATAAGGGGCTTTAAAATAAATAATCATAGTGAATATCCCGGAGGTAGAACCATCCCAGAGATACTCGATGATAACAATAATATCACGCAAGTCACAGGTAGTAGTTCCAGTTCTGGTTAACAGTTTCACCTCCGAAGACCGACACTAAGACCGACACCTGACCCATCCCAGACTGTAATCCTTAACCATGGACACGGCTATTCGAATAGGTTTATTCTCTGCAGAGGGTGTACTCTTTACCCACGAGTAACGGATTTCTTTAGTCCATCGGGGCTAATTCCGTCTATGGTCTTTTTGTTGAAAACACACCTAACTTGCACACACCAGCTTATCTCACACGTGTCTGGAATCACCCACGACACCTGTTAAGCAAACTCTAAGTGGGGAGGCTACAACCTCGCGTAGCATGGGATCAAATTTATATCGCGCGCTCTAAGGGGTGGCCTCCCCTCTCGGTCCCAACCGGAAACACCCATGCCCCCGGACCAGGTGGCCTGCCTACCAGCTACAACCGGTATCTTCCACCATGGCCTCTCTGTACGGTGTGTGCTAGAAAGAGGTTGACAACTTACTGAACCGTACTCTACTTGCTATAGAGACGAGTGGTAGTATGAAACAAGTATGGGGGTTACTGGCACAAGACTCGATCTATGGTCGACTCAGGAGGTTTAAGTATTCCCTGCATGATTAGCATGACGAATATATTTCAACCAACAGCGTCACCGCTCATATCACCTTGCCATGCCATACCAGACATAACCGTCCCGATGGAGACCAGCGACAAACTCATGCCTACCCAAGGCAGAGGTTTTCCCGGGTTCCTACCAGTATGCATGCAAGGCACATGAGGGTGATTATCATCACAAGTGTGTCCATTTCTAATAGCATGGAAATCAATAACATGCACCCATGCATATGATCATATCACATGAAATAACAAGTTTCTCCAAAGTGAGGTGATGTTATGAACGTGTCATCGAACACACAAAAATATTATGCCGGGGTTCAGAATGCTTGCCTTCAATGTGTGGAAAGGCAGGGTGCACTCCCAAACTTGAAACATTTCTCCTCTCTTCAAATATCCTATTTTAGCAATATAAAAGAATTAACACACAAAATAAAAACGGCACCAAAAGTTGTTCTGAAATTTTTTCCAAATAAATCTTAAAATAAACTAGGTGAAATTTGAGAGAGGTAGGAAAAAGAATCATTTCATTTGGAGTTGTATTTAAAAAGTTATAACCAGTCAAAGTTTTGGTCAAATCTGTTATTTAAATAAAACAGAAAAGAAAACGTTTCGGAGGGGAATACGCTTTCGGAGCAGGGGAAACGTACTGGGGGATTACGCCTTCACTTAATCCCACGTGGACAGGCACGGGGTCGCTGACAGTGGGTCCAGAGGGCCCACTGGTCAGGTTTGACCAGTCTATCCCTCCCTCCTCTTACTCTGCCCGAACGGAG
This sequence comes from Triticum aestivum, assembly GCF_018294505.1. Classification (NCBI taxonomy): domain Eukaryota; kingdom Viridiplantae; phylum Streptophyta; class Magnoliopsida; order Poales; family Poaceae; genus Triticum; species Triticum aestivum. Next base: position 264,325,240 of record NC_057813.1, read on the forward strand.
GCGAGGCAACAACGATCGTCGCCGGCGAACGGTGGCTCCCCGCGGGTTCCAGAGGGTCTGGATGGATCCGCGAGACTGCGGTGGTCCTTCCGGTGGTCGCTGGGTAGACGGGGGTGGAAAGAGTCATCGACGGTGAGCTTCGCGGCGGAGGGGAGCTTCGGGAGCAGAGTGGTTTTGGGGCTACGGTGGTTCCCGATCAAAATCGAGTAGGGGGATGTGTTCACGGAAGGATGAGGAGGTTCCTGGCGAAGAGAACGGAGAGGGGGAGGCCCTGGTGGTGCCGGAATGGCCGGGGCAGTGGCGGCGGCCGCGGTTGCCGGAGATGAGGAAGGAGGCCTCCCCGGGTCGATTGGCTGCCAATGGGGGTCCTCGGGAGGTGGCTTGGGACTGCCTGCGTGCGGAGATGAGCTCGGGGCTCCTTTTATAGGCGTGGCAAGGCGGTTCCGCGGCGGCCGTGGATAAGCTCTCCGGCGACCGCCATTCTGTAGCTAGGGTGTCGTGGCGGCGACGAGCGCTAGTGGACACACTCGCGGATGAGCACGCGCTATTCCAGGGGCCAGGTGGCGAGCAGGAGTGGCTTCGGCGGCGCCGACATGGGCAGAGGCTGTCGGGCGGCTGTGGCGGCTAGCTCTTGGCCTGCCGGCGTGGCGAGGGGCGGCTTGGCGCGTAGAGGTGAGAAGGGGAGCGTGTGGCGTGGTGCTGCAGAGCGGGCCAAAACCGTGGGGGCCAGCGTGTCGGCTCGGCGCACGTGCGTGCCAAACGCACGCTCTGCTCGCGCTCCGAGCGTTCACGGGACGTGCTCGACGCAATGCCAGAGCATGCTACAGAGCTTGGGTGAGGCTGGCAATTAACAGATCTAGGTTAGAAGAAACGGGGAGTCTAGTGGACATGCTTGTTTGATCAGAGGTGCAAGTTCACAGTGCAATGCCAAAACTCATGTCAAAACTGGTCATGCCTACAGGGTGCTCGATAGAATGCCACATGCACCTAGGCATCTCTTGGGGTAGCCAAAACTTCCAGGTTGGGGTCTCTTTAGATGTACAAGAGGGTGGTGAGGTTAGTTTGCCAAAAGTGGAAACTTGTTAGTGCAAGTTTTGCAAAACTACATTTCTGGACAGGAAATAAATGACATTATTTCATGAACCAAAATTAATCCAAGGGTTGCATGCTCCTGGATTTAGGGGTTTGGTGGGGCTATCTACAAGTAGGAGAAAACACAAGATCTTTGGAGCAAAAATAAATAGGGTTGCAGTAGAAATCACAAGGCTGGACCAGAATGAAAAAGAGGTTGATTCACTCAATATTTTCAAAGAACAACACTAGGTTTTTGCATAAAGTTGAATCATATGCTACTAACAATATCCCATAATTTTGGTGGAGGCTAGGAAGAAATATTTAAATGGGCTGTAGTGCAAAATGCACTCTGGACCAGAGAAGAAAAATTGAGTGTAGGGCTCAAAATATTTCATGAATGAAATATATTTTTGCATAAAAGTGATTTAAAAACATGGCATGACATCTCCAAATTTTTGTGGGAATTTTAAGTGAATCTATCAAATGGTTGTAGTTCAAATATGGCCATTTAACCTTGAAAAACCATTTTCAAGAAAGTAAAGATCAAGCAACTTAATTATTTAATTAGTTATATTAAATAAGGGAAAGTTTCTCTTGAGAGATTAAATATGTCCAATGACATATTTGGAAAAATTTCTCTTTGGGAAAAACTCATCATCACAGGGAAGGAAATGATTTAAAAAAAATCAAAAAGGAGCTCAGATATCCAAAGTTTTAATTCCTGGAAAAAAATTTAATTTATCAAAACAAGGCCAAATTTTTGGGGTGTCACACCCTTCTAAAATGTTCATCATCTTTGCCTTGGTCTAGAACCTCTGACAAAAATGGTGCACAATTTTCTAGGACAACAGAGGGTCACTAAGTTAAATCATATAGTATTTGCATTTGGGCATTTAAATGCTATAAAATATTTTAAATGCCCAAATAATCATGAACTGAAATGTTTACTGTAGGATATATTTCCAACATTGGTCATGAGCAGTTTCAGGATTTTTGGGATTGATTTAGTATTTTTAATAAAGCCACAAAGTTGCAAAAAAATAGAAAACATGAAATAAAAGAGAGAAAGAGTTACCTAGCCTCACCTTTGCAGCTCACCTGGCCGGCCCAGCCAACTGGCCCAGCCCACCTAGCGCCTCCGTCGTCTTCCTCCCCTTTCCCCGAAGCAGTTGCGTGCCCGCATGCGAGCGACCGCGGCCACGTCTCCCCGCCACCTCCTGTGTCACGCCCAATATGCGATCCAATCCTAAAGGAACTCGAAGGTCCCACTAAGGATAGAAGCGCATATTGGAGACGCCTTTGCAATGTGGATATCATTACATCGTACCATTACATAATAGTAGGGGATACATACAAGAGGCATACAATGCCACACGAATACAACATCATCATACATAAGAGCACCACCTGACTATGGATGAAACACAAACAGAAACTCAAACGACATCCACCCTGCTAGCCCAGGCTGCCGACCTGGAACCTATCCCCTGATCGAAGAAGAAGCAGAAGAAGAACTCCAAAACAAGTAAACATCGCTCTCGCCTCATGATCATCGCATAACCCATACCTGCAACTGTTGTTGTAGTAATCTGTGAGCCACGAGGACTCAGCAATCCCATTACCATGGGTATCAAGACTAGCAAAGCTTAATGGGTAAGGAATGGATAAGTGGTGAGGTTGCAGCAGCAACTAAGCATGATATGGTGGCTAACATACGCAAATAAGAGCAAGAAGAGAAGCAACAGAACGGTCATGAAGCTTGCAATGATCAAGAAGTGATCCTGAAGTCCTACTTACGTCAAACATAACCCAAAACCGTGTTCACTTCCCGGACTCCGCCGAAAAGAGACCATCATGGCTACATGCACGGTTGATGCGTTTTAATTAAGTCAAGTGTCAAGTTCTCTACAACTGGACATTAACAAATTCCCATCTGCCACATAACCGCGGGCACGGCTCTCGAAAGTTTATACCCTGCAGGGGTGTCCCAACTTAGCCCATCACAAGCTCTCACGATCAACGAAGGATATTCCTTCTTCCAGGAAGACCCGATCAGTCTCGGAATCCCGGTTTGCAAGACATTTCGACAATGGTAAAACAAGACCAGCAAAGCCGACCGATGTGCCGACAAATCCCGATAGGAGCTGCACATATCTCGTTCTCAAGGCACACTAGATAGGTCAGCCTATCAGTAAAACCAGCCCTCGAGTTGCCCCATGGTGGCCCCGCAGTCTGCCTGTTTCGGACCAACACTCAAAGGAGCACTGGCCCGGGGGGGGTTAAATAAAGATGACCCTCGGGCTCCGGAAACCCAAGGGAAAAAGGCTTAGGTAGGCAAATGGTAAAACCATGGTTGGGCCTTGCTAGAGGAGTTTTATTCAAAGCAAACTGTCAAGGGGGTCCCATAAATCACCCAACCGCATAAGGAACGCAAAATCAAGGAACATAACACCGGTATGACGGAAACTAGGGCGGCAAGAGTGGAACAAAACACCAGGCATAAGGCCGAGCCTTCCAACCTTTACCAAGTATATAGGTGCATTAATTAAATAAGAGATATTGTGATATCCCAACATAATCCTGTCCATCACGGAGCAATCTTCAACTTCACCTGCAGCTAACAACGCTATAAGAGGGGTTGAGCAAAGTGGTAACATAGCCAAGCAACGGTTTGCTAGGAAGGGTGAAAAAGGTTAGAGGCTGACATGGAAGTTTGGGAGGCTTGAAGAACAAGTGATAGGTAGCACAGCATAGCGATAGAACGAAGCAACTAGCATAGCAATGATAGTAATGAGATCCAAGGTGACGGTCATATTGCCTGAATTCTGGCTAGGAAGAAGAACGAGTCCATGAAGAAGATGAAGCCACGAAGACGAATCAAGCATAGTCGAACGAATCCTCACAATCACAACAAAACAGGAACTATCGAGAAGAAGCAGAACCGGAAAGAAGCAAACAACATGGTAAACACACAAGCATAATCATGGCATGATGCACAATTGACAAAACACCACATTGACATATTTAGCTTAATCTCGTTTAAGCTACCAAACAATATTAAATGTGGTTAAACATGGCAAGAGGTGAAGCATAATTAAACTACCTATCTAGGCAAGTTTAAATGAGGCCGGAACAACAAACAACAATTCTGGAAAATCCCCATGTCCATATTTCGAATTTGGTACTGTTCTACCCTAAACTATATTTTAAGGTTATTAAGCAGTAAAACAAAGTGCACCATGTTAATCTATGCATTTTTCTAGCCCATTTACATATAAAGTTTATTAAGATTGGAGCTACAGTTATTTAGTTATGAAATAAATCATTTTAACATGGCATTTAAGCATATTTAAACAAACAACATTTTAAACATTTCAAACATGGATGAAAGCAGCATATTAAGAAACTACACGAAATTCAAAGCATTTTACATATATAGTTTATTTAAATCTGTTGGATGGTTAATTAATTATTATATGCATGAACATGAGGGTCTTTTCTGTAAAACTATAAATCCCTGGATAAAGCTAAAATCGCAGACATGAAAAAAACACTACATCGGGCTGAATCTGCAGGTTGGACCATCAGGAGGAAAAACAAAGGAGGGGAGCTCACCATGGGCCAAGGCTCAGGTCGGTGAAGCAGCAGGCCAGCGGGAAGTTGGACTTGGCGCAGCGCTGGGCCTCGCAGGCAGATCAAAGCGGAGCAGGGCATGGTCAACGCGGGGTCGAGCGCTGTGGAGCGCTGCTCGACCTGAAGCAGAAGGGATGCAGGGGAAGCAGGGCTGTGATGGTGCTGGCGGCGACGGGATCCGGGCGAAGAGGGCCATGGCGCGACACAGGCGCTGGAACGGGTCTACGCAGGGGGGGTGTCATGGATTTGTCATGGCAGATGTCCTCATGGAAGGACTTAGTCGTGGAGCCATCGCTACGGGTTAACTTGAAGGGGTTAAAGCGGACACAAAGACACAAGGGTTTATACTAGTTCGGCTCCTTCGATGAAGGTAAAAGCCTACGTCTAGTTGTGATGGAATTGATGTGGTTTCGATGGCTAGGGAGCAAACAAGCTTCACCTAGGCTCGAGTTGTTGTTGTCTGTTCTTGAACCGCCGCCGGGTCGTCCCCTTATATAGACGGGTGACGCCCGTCGGTCCACAGAGTCCCACACCGGTTCATACTCGTATCCCGGTTGGTCTCTCTCTATTCCTAACTTACAATACAAGTTTACATACCAAGCCGGTTTACGGCTACAGGTTCTAAACCAACTACAGGCCTTGGGCCTTCATCTGCTTAATCACCTTTACACTACTAATGAAGTTAACCCGGCCCAGGTAGGCCGGTTCACACCCAGTGGTAATATCCCCAACATTAGGCCCCAGATTGATTTGAACTGGTTCATGTCAATCCTTCACAAAAATCTTTGTCTTCAACATCTTCTGGTAATTGGTAAACCGCCATGTCGTCATCATCTCTAGTTGCTGTAAACCGGCATGATGTCATCATGAAGTTAACATTTATAACGCCTTCTTTTATTAATAGACCTGCGATACCCAAGGCAGCAACTCCACGTCCGAATCTTGTGTCTCCTGGATTCGCACGCCTGACACACGTCATTTGCCTTATAAATAGGACCGAAGGGTCATTTCCTTTTCTCCCCTTCGTCTCTTTCTCTTCGTCTTCCTCGCATCGCCAGCCTCGGAGCTCCGCCGTCGCCATTAACCTCTGCCTCGTCTTGGGCCGCTGCATCAACCTGAACGTTCCAGAACACTGCGGTATCTTTCCGCATCTTCCTCGATTCCGGTAAGCCTTCTGCTATTCTTAACATAGATCTGTTCTAGGGTTTCATGTTCTTGCTGTGCTCCTCACTAGTTCAAGCTCGTACCTAGATTCCTGGATAGATCTGTGAAACCCTGCTCTGATTAGCAGTAGCCTTTTAGCATCCACCTGTAGTTTCACGCTCAAGTCCATAGATCTCATCTACATACCTGCCCATTGATTCACTTCCGCTCTGCTTTAATCTTTTGAATATTTTCTGTTTTTCTGAACTTGCTTCAGATCCATTACTATAATAGGATCTTGTGAAACCTGTTTCTGCATACTTAGCCATCCGCAGCCTCAATTGCTTTCAATGATTAGATCAGGCGGTTTAACTTAGTATAGAAAAAGTTAATAAACCGGTATATACCATTAGTCCCCTTGTTGAACCGCCAGAACTCTTTGGGCATATGATGCCACTTCATAAAAATCCGGTTTAAGTATACTGCCCCCGGTTTTAGCCTTATTCATACCAGTGCCTTCTTTTATCCAACATGTTCTTGAACCGGAATCACCTATTTCTTGTAGATCTCACCATGGCCAAACAAGTATATGAGTGCAACTGGGTTCCTTCTCGTGTCAGAGAAGCCCAGTTGGATGATTTAGTCTCGATCGGCGCTTTAGGCAGCAAAGAGACTATCCACTGGAGAGTTCCTGGTAATGAATGTCCTCCCACACCTCAAGAGGGAGAGGTTGTGATCTTTGCGGATCACTTAGCCCGGGGCTTCAAACCGCCCGGCTCCAAATTTTACCGGGATGTACTAGCCAAATTTCAACTTCGCCTGCAAGATATTGGCCCCAATTCTGTTACCAACCTATGTCACTTCCAAGTGCTCTGTGAGGTGTACCTTCAAGAGAAACCCACAGTAGAATTGTTCAGAGACTGCTTCCACTTAAACCGCCGCACAGAATTTACTGATGGCCCCAATACCGAATTGGGCGGTATGGCGATTCAGAAAAGGAAAGAAGTCACTTATCCCCATGCCAAACTACACAGTCACCCCAAGGAATGGAATGCAACATGGTTTTACTGCAAAGATACTTCCCCTAGTGATGAAAATCCTTTGCCTGGCTTTCGTCCGGAACGGCTCAGAAATACACACCCCTTCCCACAAAGGTTAAGTGCCAAGGAGAGGAGTAAATACGCTCCGCAATTATCCAAACTCTAAGCCTTCATGGCCAACGGTTTAACAGGAGTTGATCTCGCATGCTGTTGGATATCATGGACCATACAGCCTCTCAGCCGGCGCTCCGATTTGATGTGCAAATATACTGGCAGCGTTGATGACCCACTCCGACACACCAACATCCAGCTCTCCGATGATGAAGTACAGAGGCTGTGAAGAAAATGCTGAACGAACCGGAGCATCTTTGCGCTCAAACCGGCCTGCCCCCTTTCTGTGCTACCAACAAACCGCCAGCTGTAAGATTTTGATTGTACTTTTTACTGAACCTGTTATTGCTATCTTTGTCTGACATCAACTGCTGCTTACCCAGGGTGATAATCCGTTTTGGAGCAAGAAACTTCCACAAGACAAACCGGATAAAGCAGATCGGCCAATCCGGCCAAAGACCAAGGTCGTCAAGAAGCCTGCCAAAAAGAGGAAAACCACTGCTTCATCTGATCCGGCTGTTGATGACGATCTGGGTAACTCGGACCCTGAGGTAGAACTCAATTCACTAGGCGTACTTTTTACATGCCTTATTGATGATGATACTTGTCAGGACGACACTGAAGCCAGTAATGCTGATGTCGCTGAGGTAATTACTCTTTGTTCCGATTCGGATCCTTTGCCTTTGCCAAAATTTCGCCAGGCAAACCGGAAAGTTAAATTTTCTCATCCCCTTGCTTATTTGGATCCCAAATTTCTTATGAAGACTCAGCAACATGAAGCTCGCCGCACAACCCGGCACAGCGGCCAGGTAGTTACCTCCGCCGGTTTACCGAACAGTCCGGTTCGAAAACGCCGCTCCGAGGTCTCCGACCTTTTTATTAATTTATGTCCTAAAGCGGGTTTCATCCGTCAACCTCTTAATCCGTCCGACTCCGATTATCAGGTTACTTCCCATTCTTCCTCTGGTGAATCGTCGGCCACTCAGCTGCCACCACTTAAAACGGTTCTTGGGTAAGCTAGACTGAACATATGCTTCTGGTATATCACGTTACAACTTATGCTATTCCTTGACTTTTTGTTTCTCTTTCAGGGCTAAACCTAAACCGAGCAAGAAAGCCCGCCTGAATAAAGCGGCCGAGGAAGATGCTGCCCTTGAACAGGACAAAACACCAGATCTTGAAGCGTTCGTTCCTGAAGATATTCCCAATGATCATCCTTTGCAAGATGATGCTATTACTGATAAGAGGCCTATCGATACCTCAGTCCCTATTGACCAGCCTGCCAGCTCCGTCCGGATCGATGAATCCCGCAGTCCTTCAAAGCCTGCTGATAAACCGACCGCGCCAACGCAAACCGGCGAGTCCAAGGATGATGACGTTGTAATTACCGGCATAGGTCGCTTTGAACCAGGGAATCCCGTCGCTTTGGCCAAGGATAGTGTGAAAGAAGATTCTCCTGGCATGAACAAAGGCAAATGGGATGTTGATCTGGAAACATATGCTGCTCTGAGTGCCCAAGATGTTCATTCTGGTTATTTGAACCGGCTATATACTAGTCGTGACTGTGAAGCTGGCCTGGTAAAGATAATGAGAGACAAATTTGAGGTAATTTCCTTGCGCTTCTTCTTTCTTTAATTACTGCTATCGTAGTAATCCTCCTAGCCCCCAAGGGCCGGTTTGTAATCTTCTTTAAACCAGGACTTGAATATAGTCCTCAATACTTTGAACTCCATCAATGTAGCCCCCAAGGGCCGGTTCAACTTAGTATAGTTAAACCGGGACTCCAATAAAGATTAACATCAGAAGATAACTGAGCAAATAGCCATTAGCCCCCAAGTGCCAAGTTGAATACCTGTATTGAGCTTGGGACTTTTGCGATTTAGTAATAGAGGAAAATTGAAGGTGCATTAGCCCCCAAGTATCAAGCATATAACTTGTTATGTGGTTGGTACTTCAAATTCTTGTACCGTTTGTTGAAAACCAAGCACTGTCTTCATATAGGCTGAAGGGAGGATCAAAGAAGACCGGATTACTGATGTGCAGGAAATTTTGAAAACCCAGCAAGCTGAAACCGACAAGGCAAGGGAAGAATTAACTAGCGCTTTGAGTATGACAGAACAGCTGAAGGAGGGCTTCGAGAAGGAGCGGACTGATTGGGCCACTGAGAAGGCCGATTTAATAAAAACAGCTGAAAACGCTGAAGCTGCTCTTAAACCGGTGGTAGATGAGCTGACCGCCGTAAAGCGGCAAGTACATTCCATGACCGCTGCTATCTTTGGTAAGTTCCTTTTGGTTTTTTGGACAACTCTGGCCTGCTTATGATAGATCCGGTTTGTGATCTTTCCTGTATTGTTACAGGTACACGCATTGGTCACTTAGGGTCAGATGTTCGGAAGAAATTGAAGGCCGCCTACACCTTAATTGAACAGCTGTATATCGGAGGGCAACGGATCATCACCACTGCATCGCATAACAATCCGTCACCTTCCTTAATCCAAGACACTCTTAATAGGTTGTCAATGCTTCCTGCTCGGATTGAAGAACTAAAGGAATCTGCTACTCGAACCGGAGCCATTAATGCCTTGATCCGGGCGAAAGCATGGGTGCCGGATTTCGATCTTGTTGAAGTAGCTCAAGGCTATCCCAGCTTGAAGGAAGATGGATCAGAGTTCAATGAAGATGATTTGAGGGCAATAAACCATGCAGTACGCCCTCTGGCTTGTCAATTGGCTGAAGAGGCAGACTTGTCGCATTATCAAGCCCAGTACAATGATCAGAACAAACGAGTGCCTGCACCAACTCCTGAAGCGGAGAATCTGATTCCTCCAACCCGTAAGCATACTTACGCTCCTAATATTGAACCGTCTTCTCTGATCCATGAAGAAGCTGTCTTTCAAGCTTTAATGGGAATCGACTGGACCACTGTTGATTTCCACCAATGGATAGAGATGAGGAAGCTGAAGCGGCGCGGGACGACCCACAACCGTCAGACCGGATTGATGAACAGACTTGAACCAGAAGCCGGTTTAAGTGGGTGCTTTATCATGATCCACCGGAACAACAATGATTTTATTTGGGCACCGCGTTGCCTTGTAATAGGATAGTCAATACTTCTGCCTTAAATATGCCTTCGTGCATAAGTACTGATGCTTTTGCTTGAAATCCTTAATTATATTTCCTGCAATCAGAAAATCTTGAACTGCGGTGGCGGTTATACCGCCAACCAGTTTATAACCTTGATATACATATATCAATGTATTTAAAACATATAATCAAATATGTGATACAAAATACCTGCCATCGCTGGGCATGAAATTGGCTTAGCCAGGCTTGAAACGGAGTATTTATAAACCGTTACCATCAAAGGGGAGAAAACAACTCCCATGTAAATCGTGCTGGGTCATTATGAGCCCCCCTGCTATTTCATGATGTTAACAGGAAAGTTAAACCGGGCATATTTCTCCAGAATACAAATGAACCGATTTCCGTCAGCTGAACCGGTAAAAAAGTATTGTTGGTTCAAAAGGAAACACAACAAAAATTGAAGAATAGTCATAAAAGAAATATGGCAGCAAAGGCAATGATAAAAACCGTTTGTAAAAACATGCTTTACTGAGCTGATCAGATGGTGTTACCATGGTCGGACAGGACCAAGCCCCCAATAGGAGTGACAATGGTTCAAGTCAGCCAGGTCCCCAAATGAAACTGTGGCAATTATGCCGATCAAAAGGCGTGGCAATGGTTCGGGTTCGACCAAGCCCCCAAGTGATTTTGTGGCCTTAGGCCGATCAAGAGGCGTGACTGGTTCATACTTGACAATGTCCCCAAGTGATCTGGTGGCTTTCGCCTATCAAAAGGTGTCGCGTTGGTTCGGACACGACCAAGGCCCCAAGTGATATCACAAAGCTATTTGAAAAGCAAATTTCAAGGGGTAAACCGGAGGCCGTTTTAAAACAAAACCACTCCATGTAACCACGCATGATATGAAAGGACAGAGACCCCGCTTTAGCTGAGGCTCCGGTTTTATTATATCAATGATAATATATACACTGCCATAATATGTACATAGATTGAGCCGATGGCTCAAGTGTAGTAAGGCCGAAGATGAGCTATATTCCACGGCCTGTTGGTCTCCTCCTCTGATGTGCGTGAGTCTTTATGCTCTCGAATATCAATCAGATAGTACGACCCGTTGTGCAGATTCTTGCTGACCACGAAAGGCCCCTCCCAAGGTGGGGATAACTTGTGCATATCCGTCTGATCTAGGATGAGCCGAAGCACCAAATCTCCTTCTTGAAAAGTTCTGGTTCTGACCTGGCGACTGTGATAGCGACGAAGATCTTGTTGATAAATTGCCGAGCGGGCAGCCGCTATGTCACGCTCCTCATCTAATAGGTCCAAAGCGTCTTGCCGTGCTGTCTCATTGTCCGCTTCAACATAAGCCGCCACACGAGGCGAATCGTGCCGGATATCACTAGGGAGAACCGCCTCTGCTCCGTAGACCATAAAAACGGTGTGTATCCTGTAGATCGGTTGGGCGTAGTGTTGATACTCCATAACACAGATGGTAGCTCTTCAACCCAACATCCCGGTGTTCTTTGCAATGGAACCATAAGCCAGGGTTTGATGCCTCGCAAGATCTCTTGATTAGCTCGTTCTGCCTGCCCATTGGACTGGGGGTGAGCCACTGATGATACATCAAGCCTGATGTGCTCACGTTCACAGAATTCCTTCATAACACCCTTGGATAAATTGGTACCATTGTCAGTAATGATACTGTGTGGAAAGCCAAACCGGAAAATCACCTTTTTAATTAACTGCACCGCTATAGCTGCATCACACTTGCTGACAGGCTCCGCTTCAACCCACTTGGTAAACTTGTCCACTGCCACCAAAAGGTGGGTTTTCTTATCCTTGGATCTTTTAAAAGGTCCGACCATATCCAGCCCCCATGTTGCAAATGGCCAAGTAATTGGAATCATCCTCAATTCTTGAGCCGGCACATGAGCACGCCTTGAAAATTTCTGACAGCCATCACACCGTTTAACCAAGTCCTCCGCATCAGCATGAGCTGTTAACCACTAGAACCCGTGACAAAACACCTTAGCCACCAGAGACATTGAACCGGCGTGGTGACCACAATCCCCTTCATGGATTTCGCGCAAAATTTCACAACCTTCCTCAGGAGAAACGCAACGTTGAAACGCCCCTGATACACTGCAATGATGGAATTCGCCATTGATAATTGTCATAGATTTGGACCGCCGGACTATCTGCCTGGCTAAAGTCTCATCCTCTGGCAACTATCCCCGGTTCATGTGCGCAAGATAAGGAACTGTCCAATCCGGTATAACATGCAGGGCTGCCACCAATTGAGCCTCCGGATCAGGAATAGCCAAATCCGCTTCACCTAGGAGCTTGACTGACGAATTGTGCAACACATCAAGAAAGACATTAGGCGGTACCGGTTTACGCTGAGAGCCCAACCGGCTTAAAGCGTCCGCCGCTTCATTTTTTCGACGATCCACGTGATCCACCTGATAACCCTTGAAGTGACCTGCAACAATATCCACCTCACGATGATATGCAGCCATGAGCGGATCTTTAGAATCCCAAGTGCCAGACACCTGTTGAGCTATGAGGTCCGAGTCACCGAAGCACTTCACCCGACTTAGATTCATCTCTTTAGCCATCCGGAGACCATGGAGCAAGGCTTCATACTCAGCTGCATTATTAGTACAAGGGAACATTAAGCGGAGAACATAACAAAACTTATCACCTCGTGGGGAAGTTAACACGACTCCAGCCCCCGAGCCTTCCAATTGCCTGGATCCGTCAAAATGGATAGTGCAATATGTGTGATCCGGCTTCTCCTCTGGTGCTTGCAACTCAGTCCAATCATTGATGAAATCAACAAGTGCCTGAGACTTCACCGCCGTCCGGGGTACGTATTTCAATCCGTGCGGCCCGAGTTCTATAGCCCACTTGGCAATCCGGACGGTCGCCTCCCGGTTCTGTATGATATCGCCCAAGGGAGCTGAACTGACCACTGTGATAGGGTGCCCTTGGAAATACTGCTTCAACTTCCGGCTCGCCATAAAAACTCCATATACCAACTTCTGCCAATACGGATACCTTTGCTTGGATTCAATAAGCACCTCGCTGATATAGTAAACCGGCCGCTGAACCGGATACTCCTTGCTTGCCTCCTTGCGTTCTACCACAATAGCCACGCTAACTGCACGAGCATTGGCTGCTACATATAACAACAACGGCTCCTTGTCGACCGGAGCTGCAAGAACGGGCGGATTGGCTAATTGCCGCTTTAAGTCCTCGAACGCTTCATCAGCAGCTGGACTCCAGATGAATTGATCTGTCTTTCTCAACATCTGGTATAAAGGGATGGCCTTCTCTCCGAGGCGGCTGATAAACCGGCTTAGTGTGGCGATTCGACCCGCCAACCGCTGAACATCGTTGATACACTTCGGTTTAGCCAGGGAGGTGATGGCCGTAATCTTCTCCGGATTAGCCTCAATTCCTCTATTGGACACAAGAAAGCCCAGTAACTTGCCTGCCGGAACACCAAAGACACATTTGGCAGGGTTAAGCATCATCTTGTAAACCCGCAAGTTGTCAAAGGTTTCCTTTAAATCATCAACCAGCGTCTCCTTCTGCCTTGACTTGACTACACTATCATCCACATAGGCGTGCACATTGCGGCCGATCTGTTTATGCAGGCAATTCTGTACACACCTTTGATAAGTGGCTTGGGCGCTCTTGAGCCCAAAAGGCATAGATACATAGCAGAAGGCTCCAAAAGGAGTAATAAACACCGTCTTCTCCTGGTCCTTAAGCATCATCCAAAAAACTCAAACGCTCACAACCCGTCGTGGCATCAATAATCTGGTCAATGCGAGGGAGGGAAAAAGGATCCGCTGGACAAGCCTTGTTAAGATCCGTATAATCCACACACATACGCCAAGTGCCATTTTCTCTTAAGAACCAGCACCGGATTAGAAAGCCACTCTGGATGGAACACTTCAACGATAAAGCCAGCTGCTAAGAGCCTGGCCACCTCCTCCCCAATAGCTTTGCGCCTCTCTTCGTTGAACCGGCGGAGAAATTGCTTTACCGGTTTATACTTGGGATCAACATTAAGAGTGTGCTCAGCGAGTTCCCTCGGTACACCTGGCATGTCAGAAGGCTTCCATGCAAAAATGTACCGGTTCTCACGGATGAACTTGATGAGCGCGCTTTCCTATTTAGGGTCCAAGTTGGCACTGACAGTGAACTGTTTGGACGAATCACTGGGTACGAAGTCAATAAGCTTGGTCTCAGCCGCTGATTTGAACTTCAGATCTGAATCATGCTCCGTAGTTGGCTTCTTCAAAGGGGTCATGTCCGCCGGATCAACATTGTCCCTATAATATTTTAACTCCTCCGTGGCACAAACCGACTCTGCATAGGCCGCATCACCTTCCTCACATTCCAAAGCAACCTTGCGGCTCCCATGAACCGTTATTGTCCCTTTGTGACCCGGCATCTTGAGCTGCAAATATATATAACAAGGCCGTGCCATGAACTTGGCATAAGCCGGCCGCCCAAACAAGGCGTGATACGGGCTCCGGATCTTCACCACCTCAAAGGTTAGTGTCTCGGATCGGGAATCATGCTCGTCCCCAAAAGCCACCTCCAGGGCTATCTTACCAACAGGATATGCTGATTTGCCAGGCACCACACCATGGAACACCGTATTAGACGGTCTGACATCCTTATCTGTTAGCCCCATGCGGCGGAATGTCTCATAGTAAAGGATGTTAATACTGCTCCCTCCATCCATGAGTACCTTGGTGAATTTATAACCTCCCACCTGAGGGTCTACCACTAATGCCAACTGGCCCGGATTGTCAACCCGGGGGGGGGGGGTGATCCTCCCTGCTCCACACGATAGGCTGTTCTGACCAGCGTAAATAACGCGGTACGGCCGGTTCAACAGAGTTTACTGCTCGCTTATGAAGTTTCCGGTCGCGCTTATCCGAGCTAGTTGTGAAAACGTGATACTGCCCATTGTTCAACTGTTTTGGCTGGCTCTGATAACCCGATCGCTGCTGCTGCTGCTATTGGTTGTAACCCCCTTGACCGTTCTGATTATCCTGGTCATTATTACCGCCCTGATTGAAACCTGAACCGGAAGCTCCATCGTGACCCGGCCCATGGAAACCGGATCCTGAGCCACCACCTGATCCACGGTCATACCAGAAGGCATTAGAGTTTTTAAATTCCTGCATAATGAAACAATTCTTCCAAAGGTGGTTAGCCGGCGCCTCCTTCGTCCCGTGTTTTGGGCAAGGCTGATTCAGCAAATAGTTTAAGCGATCCGGGTTAGGATTTGGAGCCCCATTACGATTCGCCGCTTTACCTCTGCGCCGCTGACCCTTGTCATGTGCATTAGTGTTAGCCACAAAGTCCAGGCTGCCATCCGCCTTATGTTTGCCTCCGTTTCCATGGCCCGCCGGTTTGTATTGATGCCCCTTAGAGCTGCTATTCTTCTTTCCCTTCCCTGCTTCGTCATCGTCGGTATCAGGATCCTTGGTACTATCAGAATCAGCATACTTCAGTAAAGCGGCCATGAGAGTTCCCATGTCATTACAGAACCGCTTCATACGCCCTAGCTTTTGCTTTAGAGGCTTAAACCGACAATTGCCCTCCAGGGTTAAGATCGCAGAGTCAGCATTGATCCTGTCAGACGAGTGCAAGACTTCAGAAACGCAGCGTACCCAATGGGTTGTTGACTCTCCATCCTCCTGAACACAAGCCGCCAAGTCTACTATGGATTTAGGCTGCTTACACGTATCTTTCAAATTCTGGATAAACCGGGTCCGCAACTGGGCCCATGAACTGATAGAATTAGGCGGCAGGCCCTTCAACCATGTATGGGCTGTGCCTTCAAGCATCATGGTGAAGTACTTTGCACACGCGGTCTCATGCACATCCAGCGTCTCCATTGCCATCTCGTAACTCTCTACCCACGCTTCTGGAGATAAATCAGCGGTGTAGTTCGGCACCTTGCGCGGGCCCTTGAAGTCCTTGGGCAGGCGTACATTGCGTAAAGCGGGGACTAAACAGGGTACTCCCAAGCTAGATGCAACCCCTGGTCCGGCAGAGGTGGTAGGATGAACCGGTGCAAGCTGATCCGCCGCATTCTGTGCTGCTAACTCGGCCTCCCTTCGTGCCCGGGCCCGGTCCACGACATCCTGAGCATCATGAACTCCACCGGCCGGGTTATTGCCACGGGCCGCTTCACGGCCCCGCGCATTGCTTGATATGGCCGGTTCATCCAGGCACCTACTATAGCTCCGGCTTGGACGAGGTGTGGAATGAATCGGATCGCGGCTGTATGAATATGCCTCTTGTTGTATCAAAGCGGTCCAGAGAAGTTCCTTAACCCGGCGCGTCTCTATTGCTTGCGGAGAGTCTCCTTCGACCTGGATAGCTTCTAATCATGCAGCAGCTGCGACAAGATTGTCCATAGGATTAGAATAATGACCCGGAGGTGTCTGGACCGACGGAGGAATCAGAATGTTCTGCCGAGGAGGTTCCATCAGGCGGGGTTGGACCGTCGCTCCTGGCCCTGGTGCCTCGACCCGGTTTACCTCCAGGTGCCCTGGCGGATTATTGGTTCCCGCTCCCGGAGTGTGAAATAAATTTCGAGGGTCGAACCCTAACGGTAGACGTGATCTGTGCTTCCGCTTCAAGACTTCCTGTGATGCGTTCTGGTCGAGCATAAGTTTATAGGCCTAGGCGTCCAAAGTGGCCCGCTCTGTGGCCATCCTGTCCTTTTCTGCTGCCAAGTCGGCTTTGGCTTGTGTGATCTGCTCTCTCACTTTTGCAATTTCTGCATCATGGGCCTCCTGATCCGCCGAATTGGCCTCTGCCATGAGTACGGCTAGTGCATCAAACAGGTCAGACAGAACTTGAACCGGTGGGCGCACAACGCCTCCTGCCGCCGCTGCCGCTGCCGCTGCTGATCCGGAGAGCATTGCTACTACGGTCGAAGAGTGATTCGCCGCTTGTGTACCGGCCATGAATATTCCAACCCGGTTGATCTTCTCAGGGGGGTCCGGAATGCTGTCGCCATCGGAACAGCCCCTAATCTGGTCGTCTTGCAACTGGTACAATGATTCGGTCTCTCCGGTTGAGGATTCATCGCCGGAATAGACGATGGTCTCGCTACCGTATTCTGATTCATTCCAATGCTCTCCTCCGTGGATGACTCCCACAAAGGCACGCCTCACGGCCGGTTTAACCTGGGTAGATCTCGCACGCTGAGCCGTCTTGACGAGGTCGGTGCAGATGTCCGGCTCAGGCCCAGGCTCACCGATCTTGCCGATAAAAACGTGTATGCCACCAAAGGGGACCCGGTATCCGTACTCGATCGAGCCGGCTTCGGGACCCCATCCTGCATCATCAATGTAGAGCTTGCCGCGATGACTCTTGGTCATCTGGCCCACAGCATAGCCTTCGAGTCCTTTGAGCTTGCCCTCCATGATCATCAAACCGTCGTGCGATAGCCCCACGGTGGGCGCCAACTATCATGGATTTGTCATGGCAGATGTCCTCATGAAAGGACTTAGTCGTGGAGCCATCGCTACGGGTTAACTTGGAGGGGTTAAAGCGGACACAAAGACACAAGGGTTTATACTAGTTCGGCCCCTTCGATGAAGGTAAAAGCCTACGTCTAGTTGTGATGGAATTGATGTGGTTTTGATGGCTAGGGAGCAAACAAGCTTCGCCTAGGCTCGAGTTTTTGTTGTCTGTTCTTGAACAGCCGCCGGGTCGTCCCCTTATATACACGGGTAACGCCCGTCGGTCCACAGAGTCCCACACCGGTTCATACTCGTATCCCGGTTGGTCTCTCTCTGTTCCTAACTTACAATACAAGTTTACATACCAAGCCAGTTTACGGCTACAGGTTCTAAACTGACTACAGGCCTTGGGCCTTCATCTACTTAATCACCTTTACACTACTAATGAAGTTAACCCGGCCCAGGTAGGCCGGTTCACGCCCAGTGGTAATATCCCCAACAGGGGGCGACAATGCTTGCTCGTTCGCTCGAACCGGATGAAGGAGAGGCGACGGTGAGGGACTTGGCGGAGGGCGATGCTGGAAGCAGAGGAACCTGGCGGGCGGGGCAGGTGGTCTCCGGCGAGGGCGCCGGTGGCCGGGGACAGGGCCCAGCCGGCGGGATCCGGCAGGAACGGACAAGGGCGGCGGAGGCCAGCCGGATCTGGTGGTTTTTGACGAGGTTCCCTGACAGCAGTGCTCCATCGGGAGCCCATGGCGAACCTGTGATGTGACAGAGAACGGGAGGTGAGAGAGAGAAGAACAAGAAGATGGAAGGGGAGGCAGGGAAGTGAGGGGTGGTACGGGCCTGCTGGAGGAGGTCGCCGGTGATGCAGTTGGTCGCGAGGATGGGCGAGGGGTTCGGGCGTGAACGCAGCTGAGCACGGGAGTGAGCTCCTACGCGGGATGGAGGTGGCTGTGGGAGCCTCAGGCAAGCTCTTGCTCGGGAGAGGAACGAGGAGGCCTATGCGGTCGGGACAGGAGGATCGCCGGCAGCGAGGCTGCGGGCGTGGTGGCTCCGCAAGAGGAGGACGAGGCTGCGATCTGGTTGGTCGGCGCTGAAAGAAAGGTGGAGGCGCTCTGGTGGATGGGGGAAAACAAGGTGGATCTGCTTGGCGGAGCAGGAGGATTGCTGGGGTGCGCGGGCCAGCGACGGTCGCCGGAGGGGGGGAAGCGGGGTCGCGATGAGCACGACTCGGGGAGGCGTGAAGGCAGGGGCGCAGACAAAGCAGCAGCGGGCAACGGCGGGCATGGGAGGCACCCTTGTGTGCGCCCGTGGCTTCGAGCATGGGAGGAGAGGCAAGGCTGCGATGAAGCAGCGGACGGGATCCTGCGACATGCGGCTCTGGCCGCTCGATGTTGGGGCACAACTGGGACCGATGCAGGTCGTGATGACGACATCGGCACGGGACTTGGCGTGCAGCAGCGGTGGGATCGGACGAAGGAGCATGAGCAATAGGGGACCGGGATGAGGGCACAACGCATGGGTGTGGCGGCGCAGGAGGAGAACGAAGGGGGGAGATGGGTATCGAGCGCGGTCGGGCTAGGATTAGTAGATAGGGTTGCGGTTGGGCTTAGGCGCACACGGGCCGATCTAGCTGCGTGGGTGGCTGGGGCGAGTTGCGGTAGCTGGGAGGCCCAGTTGGGCTGGCTCTCCTTTCTCTCCCTCTAATTTTCTTTTACAGAAAAGCATTAGAGAGAAAGAAAGGAAGAGGGGTTAGGGAAAGGAATTTGAGCACGAAGACAATTTTCCTGGGCTCATAAAAATAAGCTTGACCCAAGGAAATAGAAGTTGGCATGAATGCAAGATTTAAATTCAAACTCATTTGAATTAATTCAAATCGATTGATCTAGGACAAGGTTTAGGAGTGGCCAAAATGTTGAGATTTTTTGTGGAGCTCCGGAAAGCGATGAAAGAATTTATGGGCAAAGTTGGAGACCAAGAATTGAGATAACAAAGGCATGGAATATTTAGCAACTGTTTCATGGTGAATTCCAAATTAATGGAATATTTATTATAGCTCCCTAAATATAGTAGGGGACTTTGAATATGTTTTAAAGAGAAATCACCATCTGAATTCCCTCGATTTAAATGGATCAAAGATCCATGCAATTTATTTAGTTGAGTTTTAAAAAGGGTTGCATGATGACATGATGCAATGCAAATGATGCAATGATCAATGCATCAAACAAAAAAATTCACAAGACGAAACTCGGAAACCATGGAAGTCTTCTGGAACGTCTGATCCGGGGCATTACATCCTGCTTCTCCTCCTCGTCCTGGCTCGCGTCCGGAGATGCCCCGTGACCCCTCGTCCCTCTTCCTCACTCACTGCTTCCTCTCCCCTCCTCTGGCTCTCTCACACGCGACCACCGAGCAGAGCTCATCGTCGACGCATTTCGTCACCGTGGCCAGAGCCACCACCCCGCCTCTCCGTGCTGCCCAGCGGCTCCGCCTCGATGCCACAGGGCTCCAAGATGAAGCACGCGCCCGCGGGACGCCTGAAGCGACACCACCGTCTTTTTTCCATTGCAGGCTGCCGGAGATCCCCATCATTGCCCCGCTTGCTCTGATGCCTCCTCGAGCTCGCTGAGTCCTTCGTCGTAACCGCTGTGAGCTGCCACGTCGATTCCCCCTCTTTCCTGGCTCTCTTTCCTCCCGCTAACACCGTTGCCGTCAAGCCCAAGAGCTTGGTTCCGACGGACATGTTGCCGCCATGGCCACCGTCGCGTAGAGCTGCAACCGAGCACACAGTCATGCTCAGTGCACCCCCAGGAGGCCGTAGTACCCCTCCTTGCCTCCTGTCGTGCTCCCTAACGCCGAACCCGAGCTCACCCGAACTCCGGCCGCCACCTTAGAGCTTGTCGCCGTCAACTCTGGCCACCCTATTTGCTGTCGTCTATTGTTTAGGATGCGCGAGAGTCTAGGCTATGCGTAGATGCCCTCCGCTGGTCATTTGGTTGCCGGAGGAGCGATTCCGAGCACCTCCGCCGTCCCTGGCCTCGCCGGAGACGAGCCGTGGACCAGGTCCGGCGTGTTTGACCATTTTGACTGGGGTTTTACCTCCCCAGGGTCGCTGACGTGTGGGCCCAGGCCCCTACTAATCCTGGGTTAAGTGCTAACTAAACTTAATTAGCCCTGCTAATACTGACATGTGGGACCAGGGCCTTAACTAGTATAGATTAGGATTAGTATTAGTGCAAATTAACTGAAGTTAGTTAGTTAGACACTGACATGTGGGTCCCAGCCGTCAGGTTTGACCCGGGCTGGCGCCTTTGACCTATTGACATAGTGCTGATGTCACCCTGACATCATAACGGTTTTCTGGAAATTTAATTAAGTCAGGAAATGATTTATTATTTCAGAAAATACTCAAAACTTCTAAAAATCACGGAAACTAATCTATAACTTAGAATGAAATAAGTTATATCTGAAAAATGCTCAGAAAAATCCAATATATCCATCTGTACTGGTTTCATGGATGTTTAAATAATTTAACCTTGCAGTTTAGTTCAAAATATGATAAGGCACTATGTAAATTCATAAGTGGAGTTTGGGGTTGAACCCTTGGTTCAAAATGACTCAAACCCATGTGGTTTTAGTTGCATTAGCTCAACCACAGCATATTGCCATGTCATAATCATGCATCATATTGTGCATTGCATTGATTGTGTTCTTCCTTGTTTGCCGGTGTTTGTCTCCTCTCGATAGACGTGGTTCCGACAATGATATCGATGACACCGATGAAGAGATATACTATCTTCAGAAGTGCCAGGCAAGCAAAACCCCCTTATTCATTTCAATAAAATCCCACTCTCTCGCTCCTACTCTCTCTTACTACATTATGACAACAATGATTCAACTGTTACATGCTATGGTAGTTGAACCCTTTTCCTCTGCATGACCTATCATTATCACAGTAAATAGATGAAACCCACTAACATGAGTAGGAGTTGTTTGAGCCCTAATGTGCCTACTCATTCATGCTTGCTTGTCATGCCTGCTATTGCTCAGAGTTGAGTCATGTCTGATTCATCAGGGATGAATTGGAATGTTGTGAACATGTCCTACTATGTGTGAGCTAAGTGTGTGAATAAGATTTGGTAAAGGTAGCGGTGAGAGGCCATGTAGGAGTACATGGTGGGTTGTCTCATTGAAGCAGTCCTTAGGAACCGAGTTTTGTGTTTCTGATCCATGAACAGCTACTACCATGCATTGGGCCCGAAACCAATGGACCCTCTCGGCTTCTTAACCACCCTTGTCCTTTGTCCAGGACTTGCAAGTAGTTTCTGGTGTTTGTAGTATGCTGGAGGCCGTGCACAGCACTGACCCGAGGGGTGGGCTGTGATGCGGTAGGCACATGGCCGGGTATGCGGGGCGCCCGTTTGGTGTCGTGGAACCCTGTACACATCGTTCGGGGCCATATGTGGAAACCTCGGCCGGACCCCCTGCGGATGGAACCTGAATAGGCGATAAACCTGGACTAGAGACTTGAGTGTTTAGGTAGGCCGTGACCGACACCCTCGTTGGGCTTCCACTTGAAGGTTGCCAAGTACATGTCGTGTAAACAGTGGTAAGTGGTGAGAGAGTATGTGAAGAAGTACACCCCTGCAGGGTTAACATCATCTATTCGAATAGCCGCATCCGCGGTAAAGGACCTCTGGGTTGCCTATACAGTTCATAGACAAGTGAAAGTGGATACTCAAAAATACGCAAGATAAGCGTGAGTGCTATGGATGGCGTTTTCAAAGGGAAACGGGAGTGAATCCATAGTGGTGTATTGATATGGTGAATATGTGGACTCATGTGCGCCACCTCAAAAGAGTTACTTGAAGTCGTAGTTCAGGTTAGCCACTGAGTCAAAGCTAGCTTGCTGCAGTTAAACCCCACCATCCCTTTGTTGATAATGATGCATATGTACTTAGTTCTAATGTAAGTCTTGCTGGGTACATTTGTACTCACGTTTGCTTAATTTATGTTTTTGCAGAGAGACTTCAGTCTCGCTAGTAGTTCCACGTGGACTTCGACGTTAGCGTGTTACCTCAGCTACGATCTTGTGCCCTCGGCAGGATCTTGTAGATAGTCAGGCTTCTTAGTCATTTTCATTTGTAGTTGTCTGTACTCAGACAAGTTAAGCTTCTGCATGTGCCTTTGACTTGTATGCTATGAATGTTGGGTAATGAGACCCATGATTGTAATATCTCGCTCCTCGAAGCCTATTGAATAAATACTTTAGATATAGAGTTGTGTTGTGATGCCATGTTGTATTTTCACATATCGAGCATATTGTGTGTATGTTATTGAAATGCTTGGTGTGTGTGGGATCCGACAACCTGGTTGTTTATTCTTGGTAGCCTCTCTTACCGGGAAATGTCTCCTAGTGCTTCCACTGAGCCATGACTGCTCCGGAACACTTAGGTTGGCCGGCGTGTGTGAGGGAGTCCTGGATTAAGGGGTCCTCGGATAACTGGACTATATACTTTGGCCGGACTGTTGGACTATGAAGATACAAGATTGAAGACTTCGCCCCGTGTCCGGATGGGACTCTCCTTTGCGTGGAAGGCAAGCTTGGATATTCGGATCTGTAGATTTCCTTCTCTGTAACTGACTCTATATAACCCTAGCTCCTCCGGTGTCTATATAAATCAGAGGGTTTTAGTCCATAGGACAACAACAATCATAATCATAGGCTAGCTTCTAGGGTTTAGCCTCTATGATCTCGTGGTAGATCAACTCTTGTAATACTCATATCATCAAGATCAATCAAGCAGGAAGTAGGGTATTACCTCCATCGAGAGGGCCCGAACCTGGGTAAAACATCGTGTCCCCTGCCTCCTATTACCATTAGCCTTAGACGCACAGTTTGGGACCCCCTACCCGAGATCCGCCGGTTTTAACACCGACATTGGTGCTTTCATTGAGAGTTCCACTGTGCCGTCGTTGTAAGGCTTGATGGCTCCTCCGGTCATCTTCAACGATGCGGTCCAGGGGGAGGTTTTCCTTCCCGGACAGATCTTCGTATTCAGCAGCTTCGTACTGTGGGCCAACTCGCTTGGCCATCTGGAGCAGATTGATAGCTACGCCCCTGGCCATCAGGTCAAGTTTGGAAGCTTAAACTATAGTGCCGACATCCGCGGAGACTTGATCTTTGACGGATTCGAGCCCATGCCGGGTGCGTCGAATGGTCACGACGGGCATGACTTTAATCTACCATTGGACAGTATTCGGGAGATCGCGACTGCGGTGGCACCGGGAATCAATCCGGAGCAGATCGTGCCTTCCGAGGGCGGTGGATGGACCCCGTCACGGAGGTCACATACTCATCGGCATCGGAGCCGAACAATGAACGCACCTCCCGTGAGGGTGGTGTCATCGGACCCCCGGAATCGTCTCCGGCTGCAGGATCCGAACCGCGTGCGTCTGTGCCTATCGAATCGGATTAGGCACCAGTCACGGAGTTCACTGCCGCGGATATTTTTCAGCACTCGCCCTTGGGTGATGCTCTGAACTCATTAAAGTCTCTTTCCTTGTCAAGATATTCCTGGCCGAACTAAGTTCGGCTCGAGTGGGAAGCGGACGACGAAGAAATTCATTCCCCACCCACCACCCACTTCATAGCCACTGTCGATGACTTAACTGACACGCTCGATTTCGACTCCAAAGACATCGACGGTATTTACAACGACGCAGGAGAAGAACAGGAACCACCGCCCATTGGGCACTGGACTGCCACCTCATCGTATGATATATACATGGTGGACACACCAAAATAAGGCGATGGTGACGATACAATGAAGGATAATCCCCTCGATAAGCCACCAAAGCGGCGCCGTAGACGGCGCTCTAAATCCCGCCACAGTAAAAACGGCGACAACAGCGCAAGAAATAGGAATACCCAAGTTGACTCCAAAGGAAACGACGACCCCATGAACCCAGCGATGGAGCAAGATGAGCCAGGGGACGATGAGCATAGTCTGGAGCCGGCGTCAGATGACGTCGATCCCAAGGGTAAAATTCACCAACCTGTCTCCGGAGAAGAGA
Organism: Triticum aestivum; assembly: GCF_018294505.1. Taxonomy (NCBI): domain Eukaryota; kingdom Viridiplantae; phylum Streptophyta; class Magnoliopsida; order Poales; family Poaceae; genus Triticum; species Triticum aestivum. The sequence continues at coordinate 264,349,907 of NC_057813.1, forward strand.
ACAGCTCGGACGATGATGCACTCATCATCCCAGAAAAACTCTTGGAACAAGAGAACCTCCATAGAAAGGCTTATCGCCACTGCGGGGAGCCTAAAGAAGCAGAAGCAAAGGCTTAAGGCCGCACAGGATACGCTCAACCGCAGGTGGAACAAAGTGCTCGACACAAAAGAAAAATACGGCGACGATCATCACACAAAGAGCTATCCAAACCGCAAGCTCCTGCCCGAATTCGACGACAAGGCCGTAGAGCCCATTCAGTCGAAAACGACCGATCAGCCGGACGGACCGCCCTGTGGCCGTGATAAGATGGCTAACGATGCCGCACACAAGTCAGCACACGATTTACATGAGCTCCTGGACAAAAAGTCCGGTATGGCCAGATCCATCTACGGATCTAGGTAGCGCGCTCCGGCACAGGATCAGAGCTATTGAAACAATCATATTGATTGAACACCAGCTAGGAATCGGAACCGAATACAACAACCGTCGATAGCATGCCACGACACGACCAAATACATGGGTGCCGCACACCCCCTGTGCTTCACCGATGAGGTGCTGGATCATGAATTTCCGTAAGGATTTAAACCCATGAATATAGAGGCATATGACGGAACTATAGACCCTGGGGTCTGGATCGACGACTTTATCCTTCATATCCACATGGCTCGTGGAGATGATCTCCACACCATTAAATATCTACACCTCAAATTAAAGGGACCAGCTCGGCACTGGTTGAAAAGCCTTCCCGAAAACTCAATCGGGAGTTGGGAAGAACTTGAGGATGCTTTCAGGGCCAATTTTCAAGGGACCTATGTCCGACCTCCAGACGCAGACGACCTAAGTCACATAATTCAATAACCCGAAGAGTCAGCCCGAAAGCACTAGAACAGATTTCTTACTAAGAAGAATCAAATAGTCGATTGCCCGGACGCCGAAGCCTTAGCGGCCTTCAAACACAGTAGCCGAGGACAATGGCAGCCTTAACAAGCCTTATGACCCGCTTTTGCGCGGGCGAGGACAGCTGGCTAGCCCATAGTGGTACCAGCGACCCAAGTACATCCGAAGTCAGGGATGGCAACGGGAAGCCGGGACGCAAAAAAACAAGCATCGAAACAATAATGACAGCCCAGAGAACACGACGGTCAATGCCAAATTCAGGGGCGCTTGACCCGGTCAACAGAAGAAGCCATTTAAAACCAGTAGAGATGGACCGTCCAGCCTAAACAAGATTCTAGACCAATTATGTGAGATTCACGGCACTCCCGAAAAACCTGCAAATCATACCCACAAAGAGTGTTGGGTTTTAAAACAGGCTGGCAAGCTAAATGTCGAATAAAAGGGGAGGGATACGCCAAGTGAAGATGAGGACGAGCCTCGTCAGCCGAACACTGGAGGACAGAAAAATTCCCACCAGAAGTCAAAACAGTGAATATGATTTACGCAACTCACATTCTAAAAAGAACGCGCAAGCGCGCACTCCGAGATGTATATGCTGTTGATCCCGTCGCCACCAAATTTAATCCATGGTGGGCCTGCCCGATCACCTTTGACCGCAGGGACCATCCGACTAGTCTCCGGCACAGAGGATCGGCTGCCTTGGTGCTCGACCCAATAATTGACGGATACCATCTCACGCGAGTCCTTATGGACGGTGGCAGTAGTCTAAACCTAATATATCAGGACACTGTCCGCAAAATGGGGATAGACGCTTCAAGGATCAGCCGAAGTAACACTACCTTTAAAGGAGTGAAACCAGGCGCCGAGGCCCACTACGGGCTCTCTAGTACTAGAGGTTGTATTCGGTTCTCCCAACAACTTCCGAATCGAGGAATTAACATTCGACATCGCTCCATTCCGAAGTGGCTATCACGCACTACTCGGACGAACGGCCTTTGCTCGTTTTAATGTAGTACCGCATTACGCCTACCTCAAACTTAAGATGCCCGGTCCATGCGGCGTCATCACAGTTAGCGGATTTACAGAGTGTTCCTTACGCGCGGAAGAGTAAGTGGCGACTCTAGCCGCCGAATAGTGAGTGGTCCCTCCAACCAGGACTAATGGCTGGTCGTCAAGACCACAGACACGGTTAGACGAGTTCGGCGCCCCACCCAATGTAACAGCCAGGTTGGGATTTCCCCATAAAACATGCTAGGGGCTGCTCGCAAAAGAGCCCACAGTTCGGCTCGACCCTATCAATACAATAGCATATTTCATTTTCATGGTTCATTCAGATTAACACCTCACATGAAGTCTTTCAACTGGGTTTTTCCTTTTCTTTTACAGACGATCATCGTGCTACACCCTTCCAGGATACGGCACAACGGAGATAAAGGCACAGACGTGCAGCAGGGCCCCGCTCAAAGGTTTCTTTTTAGATTAAGACCCTACGTAAACCATTTAAATGTCTTTTGTTGCTTCTTCCCCTCTGGAAACTTTATACAACTGGAAGGGATACCGACGTTTTAGGCATTTTTGTCACACCAGACTACTGCCCATACATGGAAACTCAGCGCTTATTGTCAAGGGCGTTATTCAACCCAGTGCACATTATAAAGTCCGAATACCTTAGGGAGTGTTCGGCGTCGCGAGTTTGGCCTTATATGCATCAGCTCCGAATCATGTCTTTGGTCAAATGTTGGGTTTGCCCGGCTCCCGTGTTTTGCTACCTTACGTTACGTTCTATCGGCTAAGGTGGCACCGGGGGAACTACTGCGATTGTGCCCCGGTTCATCTGGACGAGCACCTCAGTAGAGAATGCCAAAAACTGACTGTCATGATATAGCGCGAGACTGGTCAACCACTCGATGACCCAGCGGAATCTTCATGATTCCTCTGCATTAATGAATTATCGGTTTCCCGGTCACATACATACGCGCACCATATCTGGCTGAACGTGAAAGTACCATGGGCTATCTAGTAGCCCCACCGTCAAACTCCTATGGCTAAGTGAAAGTGTTAAAGCCATATAGTCCGATTGCCTGGTTCGCCACGCTGTCACCTCCATAACGGACCAAGACGTTGGATCAAGTGTGACTACGCGTTTTTCCGAACACCCCTGCATTATATGCGTGGGGGCTGAAGCCGACGACTGCAAACTTTCAGGTTATATACATACACAAACGGCCACACAGGAGGCATTATAATACTTTCGGGCAAAAGTACAAAAACAGTCTTTATAACCAAAATTGCATTGCCTTTACAATCGCGATACATGTCATTCGAACCTGGCACTCTTCGAGCATTGAGCCTCTATTAAACGGGCGCCTTCTAAGACTTCTTCGAAATAGTGCTCGGCCGGGTCCTGGCCGTCTGCCGCACTCCGGATTGCAATAGCGGTGGCTTCCATCCTAGCCCAGTATGTTTTAACATGGGCAAGAGCCATCCGCACACCCTCTATGCACGCCGACCTCTTCACAGCATCGATATGCGACACAGCACCAAGGAACTTTTGCACCAATCCAAAATAGTTTTACGGCCTTGCTCCTTGTGGCCAAAGATGATCCACGATAGACCTCATAGCAAGCACGGACAACCTGTGGAGTTCGGCCCATGCAGCCATCTTTTCATTCAATGGCAGCGGACGCGTCGAGGCACTGAACTGCGACCAGAATAACCTCTCAGCCTTATGGTCTTTCCAACCTTTGTAAAACTCGGCCGCATCAGCAGCACTCTTTGCTAGGTCCGCATATGAGTCCGCCGCACTCCACAACTGATCCAGAGAGGCATACTTCGGATCTCCGAATTTAATCCGCAACAGATAGGGCTTCCCAGCCACGATATCTCTGGCTTCACAAAGCTCCTCCATCATCCCCCTCATTTCAGAGCGGGTTTCCTTGGCTGCCTCCAAGGCCTTCTTTAGGTCAGCCACTTTTGTTTGATTTTCCTTTTCAAGGAGCTCATGGCGGTTGGTGGCATCTTCTAGCGCGGTAGCCATCTGGGCTATCTTTTCTTCGCTCCGGCGATGAGCAGCTTGTTCGGCTCTTAACTCCTCGACCGCCTTCAGAGCGGCCGCATCACTTATCCGGGCTTGCTCCTTGGCTCGGGCAAGCTCCGCCCGAAGCGTCTCCACGGCAGCAGCTCCATCTGCAGTCACATCATATTATAGATACTAGCGTCATGCTCCTCTTAAACATTTGCTGACAAGCCGAATATACATACCCTACGCCTCGTCAAGCCGCTTGTTAACAAGCGTGATATCGGCATTGGCCACGTCCAGCTGCCGCTTTAGTTCGGCAAAATCAGCAGATCGGCCGGTGATGTCTACTACACAACCTTCTTCTTGTAGACGTTGTTGGGCCTGCAAGTGCACGGGTTTGTAGGATAGTAGCAAATTTTCCTCAAGTGGATGACCTAAGGTTTATCAATCCGTGGGAGGCGTAGGATGAAGATGGTATCTCTCAAGAATCCCTGCAACCAAATAACAAAGAGTCTCTTGTGTCCCCAACACACCCAATACAATGGTAAATTGTATAGGTGCACTAGTTCGGCGAAGAGATGGTGATACAAATGCAATACGGATAGTAGATAAAGGTGTTTGTAATCTGAAAATATAAAAACAGCAAGGTAACTAATGATAAAAGTGAGCGTAAACGGTATTGCCATGACAGGAAACAAGGCATAGGGTTCATACTTTCACTAGTGCAAGTTCTCTCAACAATAATAACATAGATAGATCATATAACAATCCGGATCAATCTATGCAAGAGTTCATACTAGAATAACACCTTAAGACACAAATCAACCAAAAACCTAATGTCACCTAGATACTCCATTGTCACCTCAAGTATCCATGGGCATGATTATACGATATGCATCACACAATCTCAGGTTCATCCAACCAACACAAAGTACTTCACAGATTGCCCCAAAGTTTCTACCGGAGAGTCAAGAAAATGTGTGCCACCGCAAGTTGGTCACCAAAACATACATCAAGTGGCACGTGATATCCCATTGTCACCACAGGTAAACACGCCAAGACATACATCAAGTGTTCTCAAATCAAAGACTCAATCCGATAAGATAACTTCAAGAGGGAAACTCAATTCATCACAAGAGAGTAGAGGGGGAGAAACATCATAAGATCCAACTATAATAGTAAAGCTCGTGATACATCAAGATCGTGCCATAGAGAGAACACGAGAGATAGAGATCAAACACATAGCCCCGAGGGTGAACTAATCCCTCCTCGTCATGGGTAGCGTCGGGATGATGAAGATGGCCACCGGTGATGGATTCCCCCTCCGGTAGGGTGCCGGAACGGGCTCCCGAGAAGTTTTTGGTGGCTACAGAGGCTTGCGGCGGCGGAACTCCCGATCTATCTTGATATTCGATGTTTTTAGGATACGTAGGCTTATATAGGTGAAAGAAGTTGGTCGGGAGGTGCTCGAGGGGCCCACGAGACAGGGGGCGCGCCCAGTAGTGGGGGGCCGCCCTCCTATCTAGTGGCCTCCTCGAGGATCTTCTGACGTGGACTCCAAGTCTCCAGGATCATATTTTTCCAAAAAATGACGCTGCCGAAGGTTTCATTCCGTTTGGACTCCGTTGGATATTCCTTTTCTTCGAAATACTTAAACAGGCAATAAAACAGCAATATGGGCTTGGCCTCCGGTTAATAGGTTAGTCCCAAAAGTAATATAAAAGTGTATAATAAAGCCCATAATCATTCAAAACAGATAATAAAATAGCATGAATGCTTCATAAATTATAGATACGTTGGAGATGTATCAGCCGGCCGCCGAACCCTCAGCCACCTACACATAAAGCAGCACACTTATTACCGGAGATTACGATCCTCTGTTTGCCACATTGATGGCAACCAGAGTCTCAGGGGCTACAATCTATATAGAGCACACTTAGCATGTGCGGAACCATCAAAAATACATTTTTTGCGTACCTCAAAGCCTCTCAGTAGACTCGTAAAAGCTTCATTCAAACCGCTTTTCGTGGATGAAATCCTCTCCACCACCATACCCATTAAGGCATGATGTGTCTCTGAGATGGCCGCTCGCTCCAGAAGGCCCATTAGTGTGTCCGGCTGTGTGCCGGACAATCCTGGACTCCTCTTGAAGCTCTCTTTGGGAGCCGGACATTCCAGAGTCCGGGCAGCTAAAGTGTCAACTTCTGGCCTTGGTGGATCAGGAGAAATCCTCCGTGACGACACCTCGGGGTTGTCCACCCCATGTGACGGGGAGACAGGGGGAGGCGTCTCGCTCTCCATCATCTCCAAAGGAAGATCCCACGAGGACGAACTCTGTGGGGAAGGGCTGCTAGCCGGACTGCAACAAATATGTTTTGGTCATTATCCTCAGAGGCAAAACGGGATATGTTTACCAAAGTACTCTTTCACTTACCGCTTGGTGGAGGGCTAGCCCCCTTGCGGGCGCTGCGCATTAAGGACACCCTCTGGGGCAGGGTCCTCTGGCGAGGATTTCTTCCCTCGTTTGGAAACCTCCATTTCCAAATCTTCAGAGGCAGCCCTTTTCTTACCTTGAGGAGAAGGGATTTTAGATTCCCCTCCCCAATTATCCTCCTTCGTGGAGGCACCTACTCCTCCAATCTGGATGTGTAAAAAATGAGGCCCATATGTGGCTTCTCTCTTCCTCCCCTCGTCTTCTCCTGATGGCACCTGAGACGGCGCACAGTCAAGCATCCTGGTTAACAAAGGATTCGGCGATCCTTCGGGAAGAGGGGCCGAACACCTAATCCTCTCCACCTTCTTCAGCCAGTCCTGGTAGAGAGCAATTTTTAGAATGATGTTATAATTAGAAGTATTTACCTGGGTATCCAGACGGTTACAATTAAGACTCGCGTCCTCGGTGGTGTCCAGACACTTTATTCGTGATCCGAAGATTGACTCATACATCTCTTTGAGCGTCATGTTGAAGAATTGTTGAATGGTTCGCGGTCCTTCTGAGTTGAACTCCCACATACGGAGAGGATGACGTTGGCAGGGCAGGACTCGACGCGCCAGCATCACTTGCATTATCCTGACAAGATTGACATCCCTATTAAGGTCTCAGATGTGGATTTGCAATGTCAGCATGTTGTTAACCGGCCCCCAGTCCAGCCCCTTATTAACCCACGACGCCAGTTGAGGTGGACGGCCCGGGCGGAACGCTGGAGCAGTCACCCACTTTGTACCTCGAGGAGCGGCGATGTAAAACCACTCCCGCTGCCATAAACCATAAGTCTCCATGAAAGAACCCTTTGGCCATGGGGTGTCGGTGCCTTTGCTTATTATAGAACCTCCGCACTCCACGTGATACCCATCGATCACCCTCGGCCTCACATTGAAGGTCTTGAGCCACAGGCCGAAGTGGGGGGTAATGCGGAGAAATGCTTCACACACGACGATAAACGACAAGATTTGAAGGATGGAATGTGGAGCTAGATCATGGAAAGCTAGCCCATAATAGAACATAAGGCCCCTCACGAAGGGATCGAGACTAAAACCTAACCCTCGGAGGAAGTGGGAAATAAATACGACACTCTCGTTGGGTTCGGGAGTGGGGATGACCTACCCTTGAGCAGGTAGCCTGTGTGGGATCTCGGCGGTGAGATACCTGGCCTCCCTAAGCTTCCGGATGTCTTCCTCTATGATGGAGGAAGCCATCCACCGGCTTGATCGGATCCGGACATAGTCGAAGGACCAAAGTGCTTTAGCTTGAGCCTTGGGTGTTGGAACTCTAGGTATGGGACGGGAAGGATCAAGCATGGGAAGAAAAGGACAGGCCTCGACCGCTTTATAAGTTGCACAAGTTTGATCAATGATAATTTCAATCACCTTTTCTAGCATGATAATATGTCATAACAGTAGTTCATCTCATAAAACTTCTCACGATAAAGTAACAAGCAATTCACATGTCAAAGCATAGACCATAAACTTTCTTGAAAACTAGCAAACTTCATTCTCAGTCATCAAACAATTGCAATTCATCTTATTTTGAGGAATAGCAAACTCCACATACTCAACTATCATATAGTCTTCTATAATTGCTAACACTCACGCAATATTAATGGTTATGGAGTTTCAATCGGACACTGAGAAATATAGGGGCTTGTAGTGTTGCCTCCCAATGTATTCACCTTTGGGTGATGTCAACAATAATAGTTCATGCTAACTTACATCCAATTGGATATATATATATATCAGGATCTTCCCAACACGAGGTGCTTGCCAAAGGATAAAATGAAAAAAGGGAAAGGTGAAGATCACCTTGACTCTTGCATAAAAGTAAAAGACATAAAGTAAAAGATAGGCCCATAGTAGAGGGAAGCAGAGGTTGTAATGCGCTTTTAGGGTTGGATGCACAAAATCTTAATGCGAATGAACATCACTTGATATTGCCACTTATATATGGAACTTTATTATGCAGTCCGTCATTTTTATTGCTTCCATAACAAGAGATCGTATAAAGCTATTTTCTTCACACCAAAAGATCATACATATTTAGAGAGCAATGTGTATTGCTTGCACCGATGACAACTTAATTGAAGGATCTTACTCAATCCATAGGTAGGTATGGTGGACTCTCATGGCAAAACTGGGTTTTAGGGTATTTGGAAGCACAAGTAGTATCTCTACTTGGTGCAAGGAATTTTGGCTAGCATGAGGGGGAAAGGCAAGAACAACATGTTTGAATGATCCATGACAATATACTTTAATTGAGATGTCGGAAAACATAACCCATTACATTGTCTTGCTTGTCCAACATCAACTCTTGTCACACCCTAGCTAGTCATGCATTAGAGTGTTGCATCATGTTTACTCTTTCATCAGAAACTTGAAATGGGGATCTGTGAAACCCTCAGAATCATTTTGAAAATGACCCAAATAAAAATTTCTCCAAAAGGATCCAAGAAAATGCTCATGATGCCCTCTGAAAATATTGGACAGAGATAAAAATCAAACCAATATTTTTAGTGGCTCATGGACATTTATTTTGGGCATTTGGAATTAATGCATAAATATTTGCATTGGAAATATATTAATTATATATATTAATATATGTCCAAATATTATGCCATTTATAAAAGAGCTCTGGAATAATATATATAGCTCCTGCAAAAAATTGGCATAAGTTAAATAAATGATTTAATATATTATTTAAATCAAAACAAATGTCAGAAATTAGAAAACAGAAAAAAATAAAAGGGAGAAGCTTACCTGGGCTCCTCCCTGTGCAGCCCAGCCAGCTGGCCGGCCCAGCCAGCAGGCGGCCCAGCCCGTCTCCCTCCTCTGTCGTCTTCGTCCCGACAGAGGGAGGGGAGTGTGGCCGGCGCGCGCGCGCGCCACCGCGCCACGCCACCTCTCTCCCTGCCTGCCTGCCCTCCCCTCCTCGCCTCGATGCCCCTGGA
>NC_057813.1:264359273-264360058 GCF_018294505.1 Triticum aestivum
GGTGTCACACCCTAGCTAGTCATGCATTAGAGTGTTGCATCATGTTTACTCTTTCATCAGAAACTTGAAATGGGGATCTGTGAAACCCTCAGAATCATTTTGAAAATGACCCAAATAAAAATTTCTCCAAAAGGGTCCAAGAAAATGCTCATGTTGCTCTCTGGAAATATTGGACAGAGATAAAAATCAAACCAATATTCTTAGTGGCTCATGGACATTTATTATGGGCATTTGGAATTAATGCATAAATATTTGCATTGGAAATATATTTCTATATATATTAATATATGTCCAAATATTATGCCAATTATAAAGGAGCTCTGGAATAATATATCTAGCCCCTGCAAAAATTGGCATAAGTTAAATAAATGATTTAATATATTATTTAAATCAAAACAAATGTCAGAAATTAGAAAACAGGAAAAAATAAAAAGGAGAAGCTTACCTGGGCTCCTCCCTGTGCAGCCCAGCCAGCTGGCCGGCCCAGCCAGCAGGCGGCCCAGCCCGTCTCCCTCCTCTGTCGTCTTCGTCCCGACAGAGGGAGGGGAGTGTGGCCGGCGCGCGCGCGCGCCACCGCGCCACGCCACCTCTCTCCCTGCCTGCCTGCCCTCCCCTCCTCGCCTCGATGCCCCTGGACGACGCCACGCCTCTCCCCCTGCTCTCTCTCACTCTCCCCCGGCTCTCCCTCCTCCCCTCGCTCTCTCTCTCACACGGACGAACACCCCCGTCGCCGCCGTTCGCCACAGCAGCCATCTCCGGCCACCCCTCGCTCCCCCGACTAGCTC
>NC_057813.1:264360222-264370324 GCF_018294505.1 Triticum aestivum
CCACAGCAGCCGTCTCCGGCCACCCCTCGCTCCCCCGACTATCTCAGAAGCTCCGCCACAACACCCTCTTCCTCCCCACCGCTCCACAGCTCCCCGGAAGCCCTGCATCGCCGCCACATCGCCGTTCCCCTCTTCGGGCTCCGACCGTCGTCGCCGTCGAATTCGCCGTCTCCAGCGCGTCCCCGAGCCGGCTAACCATCCCTGTAGCTCCGCGGTGAGCCCCCGGATCGTTTCCCCCTTCTCCCCTGGTCTCTTTCGACCTCTAGGCCCTAGCCCCACCTTGGCCGAGAGCTCCACGCCGCCGGCGATGTCGCCGTCGTGGCCACGGTCACCGTAGCACCCAACCGAGCGCACTATCGTGCTCCCCACCTCACCAGGAGCACGCAGCACGCACTAACGCCTCCCCAAACCCCCTGCAACGTCGATTCCGACCGCACCCGAACTCCGGCAGCCGCAGCCGAGCTCGCCGCCGTCGACTCCGGCCACCCCAGGGCCAGCCACGGCCACCGTCCGACGCGCCGTCGAGCTAGCTATCCAACGCACCTAGCCGCATGCCGTTTGGAGCACCACAGAGGAAACCCGAGGCCCCTGCACGCCGCAGACCTCGCCGGCGACTAACCGCCGGCGGGTTTGACCTGTCCGACCTGAGGTTTGACCCCCCCAGGGTCACTGACGTGTGGGCCCTGTCGGACAGGTGGTTAGTTAGTACTAATTACCGTTAGTCAACCCCCCCCCTGACACTGACTAGTGGGCCCCAGCGCCACTAATTAGTAATTAGGATTAATTTAACCCTGTTTAACCCCCCTGTCACTGACGTGTGGGCCCCACACGTCAGGTTTGACTTCAGCCAGCCGCAGTTGACCACTGACATCATGCTGACGTCATGCTGGCGAAATAGTTATAATTTCTGGATTTAATTTAAATCAGGAAATTCCAGAATATTATTTAAACTTCAAAAATTCATAACTTTTATTCTGTAACTCCAAATTGGACAAATTATATATGAAAAATGATCAGAAAAATCCAATCTATCCATCTGTACTATTTTCATGCATGATCAAACAAGTTAAATTGATGTTTTAAGCAGAACAAGGGTAAGCACTTAAAGAGACCATGTTTGAGTTTGAAATTTGAATCTTTGATTCAAATTTGTTCAAACCCTTCTGGTTTTAGTTGCACTAGCCCAACACACTCATATTGCCATGTTTCATGCATGCATCATATTGTTGCACATTGTTTGGTGATGCTTGTGTATCGATGTCCTTTGCGACAGGTTCTGCCTCCGAGGAGTACCGTGATTACCCTAACGAAGAACCGTATCAGTGCATCGAACCATCAGGCAAGCAACCAACCATTTGATCATATCGATACAATCCCATGTTCTCGCTCCTGCTCTCTTTTACTGCATTAAGACAACGCGTTTCAAACTGCTGTGTGCTACGGTAGTTGAACCCATTTCCTCTGCATGACCTGTCATTGCCACAGTAACTAGATGAAACCCACTAGCATGTGTAGGAGTTGATTGAGCCATGTGTATGTGTTGTTCCTACCTTGCTATGCCTGCTATGCTTAGAGTCGTGTCAAGTCTGGTTCATCTGGGTGATGAGCTAGAGTGAAATGTTAATGTCGGTAATGAGAGTGGTGTGGTGAACACGATTTGGTAAAGGTATCGATGAGAGGCCATGTAGGAGTACATGGTGGGTTGTTTCATTGAAGCCGACCTTAAGCACTGAGATCTATATATGTGATTTAAGATACAGCTACTACCATGCATTGGGCCCTGAAATATGACCCCGCTCGACTTCTTATTCACCCTAGCTCTCTGTCCAAGAGTTGCAAGTAGTTTCTGGTGTTTGTAGCCTACTGGAGGCCGTGGACAGCGCTGACCGTAGGGGTGGGCTGTGATGCGGTAGGTACGTGGCCGGGTGTACCGAATACCCGTTAGGTATCTCGGGAACCCTGTTCACATCGTTCGGGGCCGTATGGGAAACCTCGGCCGGACTCCCTGCGGATGGAACCTGAATAGGCGATAAACCTGGACTAGAGGCTTAAGTGTTTAGGTAGGTCGTGGTCTACACCCACGTCGGCTTTCGCTTGAAGTCTGCCGAGCACATGTTGTGTGCAGACGCTAAGTGGTGGAAACATGTATGAAGAAGTACACCCCTGCAGGGTTAACAGGATCTATTCGAATAGCCGCGTCCGCGGTAAAGGACTACATGGTTGCCTATACAGTTCATAGACAAGTAAATGGAAACTACTAAAAGCCTCAAGATAAGTGTGAGTGCCAAGGATGGCTCTTCCGTAGGAAGACGGAGGTGGATCCTCGGTAGTGTATTGAAGTGGTGAGTAGTGGACTCGTGTGCGCAAAACCTTTTCAAGTTGGAGTATCGTAGGATAGTCTAGCCAAGAGTCAAAGCTGGCTTGCTGCGATAACTCCACCAACCCTTCTTGATAATATGCATGTATGTAGGATCTGATGTAAGTCTTGCTGAGTACCTTTGTACTCATGTTGCTATAATCTACATTTTTACAGAAGACGCTGCAACCCCTTCTGATGGGTTCTATGTAGACGTTGACATCAACGAGTAGGCTAAAGACCCAGGTGGTGACCCTGAGCTTGTGAAGGACCACGTAGTATAGCTAGGCTTTCCAAGCCTCTTTTATTTTACTAGTTGTCTGTACTCAGACAAGTTACTTCCGCTGCTGGTTTGTATGACTGTATGACTTGTATGTTGGGTCGTGAGACCCGTACCTTTGTGTATGTTATGTATGGCTCCCTGAGCCTTAAATAAAGTACTTGTGTCATAGAGTCATGTTGTGATGCTTCGTTGTATTCGCACATATCGAGCATATTGTGTGTATGATTGAAATGCTTGGTATGTGTGGGATCTGACCATCTAGTTGTTTATCTTTAGTAGCCTCTCTTACCGGGAAATGTCTCCTAGTGTTACCGCTGAGCCATGGTAGCTTGCTACTGCTCTGGAACACTTAGGCTGGCCGGCATGTGTCCTTCTTCGTTCCTGTGTCTGTCCCTTCGGGGAAATGTCACGCTTTGAGTACCGGAGTCCTGTTAGCCCGCTACAGCCCGGTTTACCGGAGTCCTGCTAGCCCAGTGCTACAGCCTGGACCCACTTGCTGATGACCGACACGTTCGAAGCTGGGTCATGGATGCCTGTCCCTGTAAGTCTGTGCCACTTTGGGTTTACGACTAGTCATGTCAGCCCGGGCTCCTTATCATATGGATGCTAGCGACACTATCATATACGTGAGCCAAAAAGGCGCAAACGGTCCCGGGCAAAGGTAAGGCGACACCCGTGGGGATACCGTGCGTGAGGCCGCAAAGTGATATGAGGTGTTACCGGCTAGATCGATGTGACATCGAGTCGGGGTCCTGACAGCGTTGGCATCAGAGCCGGACTGCCTGTAGGTTCTCCAAGCCAAACTGGTCGATGTTGAGTCTAGAAATTCTTTAGTTATATGTAGGGGAATTGTTTGTGGGATGGAACGTAAGGCTCTTTTTACTCCTTATCTTATGACATTCTGATCTGAGTCAGTCTATTCTTCCACCGGAGACTAAGGAATTAGGATCTGTTCTCTCTATCAGGATCACGTGTTACTAATCAGTAGTACCTTATAGGTTTGATGGATACAAGCCTAGTTCAGTTCTACTACCACCCTATGTTGTTAGAATGGTTTCAGAACTTTGATATGATGATGTTGAGTATGTACGAAATCCTTTGTCAAATGTCTCAAAATCCTTTTTTGAGCATTTACAGCTGTTATGCTGCCGAAATTTTGCTAGAAATTATAATGCCTTTGCATTATGATTGTGCTTTCAGATGGCCACTCGCGACCTCAATCAAGTGGTTCGCCTGACTCGATGCCTAGATGTACCCGGCCATACTGCTAAGTTGGTCAGGGTAATGACTGAGGCTGGATACCGCTGGTATCCTGAGTACACGGTCGAAGAGCAATTCCGGGACTTCAATCAAAGCCAGTATCTCTGCACTGTCAGGATATTTCCATCTTATCCTGGATCCACCGAGCCTCTTCACTGCTCCTATGGACTCGGGGTTACTATTGAGATGGCTGTGCAGGACGCTGCGTACTCTATGATGACCATTATGCGAGTCAGATCTGGTCTATTTCGGGACTCTGATTTCCGGTATATGCCAGGATCACTTCCGGGAGCACAAGGGTATCTCCAGGCTATCTATGCTGACCCCACTCAGGAGGATTCACGGACTCGCACCACTGCTGAGATGCTCGAGGATAAGGACCGTGAAAATCGGGCCTTGAGGTTAGAGCTCTTCAATACCCGTGCTGACCACTGGGCCACTTTGACTCGGTTCGCACCGGCGGTGCAAGCTGGATATTCGGATATGCGCGATCTCTATCCTGTGAGATCTCCTCTGCCGGACGTGATGGTTTGGCGTGATGTAGGAGGCATCACCCCACCTCGCGGTCCCCGTAGGCCACCGTTTGTTGGTCCAAGGCCTCATCCTAGCCCTTATGGTCCACAAGCTCCGCGAGACCGTCTGTTTCCGGATGATCATGTTGAGCTTCCAGGCTATGGAGGTGACTTTTACGAGGACTACTACAGATCGGTCTGAGTTAGTGGTAGTATCACTAGTTCGCACTAGTTGTGTCGTCTATCGTCCCGCGTGACTCGTGGGATATGACCTAGTTTGTACTCCTTCCGGAGGTGTGAAAAAAATAATGTATAGGAGCTTGGAATGCCTCCGATGAGATGTAATCCTTTTTCACCGTAATAGTACTTTGTTTGGTCTTGTACTAAACCCTGTATGGTGTGTATGACGATGGAATAAAAGAAGCAGTTTCTGTATTTACCATGTCATACGGATGATCATCTTGCATTCCGAATTATTCCTTACACTCTGTATCCTATGTCGGAATTTTATCGTTCTGACTAAATCATTGTCTTGTTACCTAGGATGGTCAACACGCGCGCTAACCCTGCTTCTCAAGAGCAGGCCGAAGGCAGTGAGGGCAGGAATGAAAATCTGCCTCATCCTCCTTCACTAGCCGAGGTTATGATGGAAGCTGAGAGAAACAAGCGGGAGACCAACCGTTTGCTGGAGCGTATTGAACAGAACACAGCACACCATCAGAGGACTAACGTGGTGTCACTCAGTGATTTTATCAAATTACATCCACCCACGTTCCACCACTCCGCCGAGCCTCTCGACGCTGATGACTGGCTTCGCAGTATCTCTCACAAACTGCGTTCCGCGCTGGTAGCGGAGGCTGACAAGGTCACCTTTGCTGCATATCATCTTGAAGGCCCCGCCAGTCTATGGTGGGAGAATTATGGAGCTATGCGCCCAGCGGGCCATGTCACTACTTGGGCTAAGTTCAGCGAGGCTTTCCGTGAACATCACATTCCGGAGGGTCTCATGGACCGTAAACGTGAAGAATTTTGCAGTTTCACCCAAGGCCGACTTTCTGTGGATGCCTATAGCAGGGAGTTTGGTAATCTCGCCCGATATGCAACTGAGGAAGTGTCTACTGACGCCAAGAAGCAAGCAAGGTTCCGTAAGGGCCTTAGTCCTGAGCTTCGCCGCGACCTCCGTCTGCATGAGTGCACATCTTTTCAGAAACTTGTCAACAAAGCCATCAGTGCTGAAACTGGTCAGACTGACTATGACGCAACACGCAAGCATGGCCGTGACATGGGTTCCTCATCCGGTGCTGGTCCTCAGAAGCGCCGCGTGTGGGTACCCAACACCGCCCTGCCACCCAGGTTCACCCCGAGGCCATCTTTCCAGGCGCCTCGCCCTGTTCAACAGTCTGCACCAGCCAAGCCCTATGGGGGTCCAACCAATAATGCTCCTCCACGTACCAGTTCTGTGACTTGTTTCAAGTGTGGGGAATCTGGTCACTATATGCGTGAGTGTCCCCAGACCAACCCCAACCAATCTGCTAAAGCTGTTGGCCGTGGCAAGCCGACAGGAAAAATATTCCACGCCAAGCCGGTCACCGCTTCACGTGGCCATGTCAACTGTATCTCTGCCGAAGAAGCTCAAGAGGATCCCAACGTCGTTCTCGGTACGCTTCTTGTTAATTGCCACCCGGCATCTGTTATTTTCGATACAGGAGCCTCTCATTCTTTTATATCCGAAAATTATGCTCGTTTGCATAACGTTGCATTCTGTGACATGCCATCCACTATGGAAATTTCTACTCCCGGGTCTAGATGGCAGACCTCTAGGGTAAGTTTTGGAAATGAAATCCAAGTCGACAGACTTGTTTTCCTCGCGTCTTTGATAGCCCTTAAATCTTCAGATATTAATATCATTTTGGGTATGGACTGGATGTCAGCTCATCAAGCCAAAATTGATTGCTTCTCTAGGACTGTTCAACTAACCCATCCTTCGGGGGAGATAGTCAATGTCTTGACCCGAATAGCCAAGCGACAATTATATTCGCTTAACGCCAGCCCTTTGCCAGACCTTGAGGACGTTCCGGTAGTCCGTGACTTCCCGGATGTTTTTCCAGAAGAATTGCCAGGTGTTCCACCTGACAGGGATGTTGAGTTCGTAATAGACCTCATTCCAGGAACCGTTCCGATTGCTAGAAGACCTTATAAGATGGCACCTCTAGAACTAGCCGAGCTTAAGAAACAACTCGATGAGTCCTTGAAAAAGGGTTTCATCCGACCTAGCTCATCTCCGTGGGCTTGCCCCGTTCTATTCGTTAAGAAGAAGGATGGTACGGACCGGATGGTGGTAGATTACCGACCTGTCAATTTGGTCACAATCAAGAACAAATATCCACTTCCCAGGATCAACGATCTGTATGATCAGCTCGCTGGATCCTCAGTCTTCTCCAAGATGGATTTGAGGTTGGGCTACCATCAAATCAAAATCAGAAACGGGGACATTCCTAAAATGGCCTTTGTTACTCGTTATGGCCAATACGAGTACACCGTCATGTCCTTCGGTTTAACCAACGCTCCAGCCACCTTTTCTTGGTTAATGAACTCAATCTTCATGGAGTATTTGGATAAATTCGTCGTGGTTTACCTCGATGATATACTCATCTACTCCAAGAACGAGGAAGAACATGCCGAACATTTAAGGCTAGTGTTGAAGAAACTTCGAGAGCATCGCCTTTATGCCAAATTCTCTAAATGTGAATTCTGGTTGTCAGAAGTGACCTATCTGGGTCATGTAATATCTGGTAAAGGTATTGCTGTTAACCCTGAGCGAGTTCAAGCCGTCCTTAATTGGACTCCACCTGAATCGGTCAAGCAAGTTCGGAGTTTTCTGGGCTTAGCGAGCTATTGTCGTCGCTTTGTCGAGAACTTCTCCAAGGTTGCTAAACCTCTAACCGAACTCCTCAAGAAAGATAAAAAGTTCGAACGGACTCCACAATGTGAGCACAGCTTTCAGGAACTGAAAAGACGCCTGACTTCTGCTCCCGTACTGGTACCGCCAGACTTCTCCAAGGACTTTGTTATCTACTGCGACGCCTCGTGACAAGGACTAGGTTGCATTCTCATGCAAGATCGACACGTAATTGCCTACGCTTCACGGCAATTGCACCCACATGAGGAGAATTATCCTACTCATGATCTAGAGCTTGCAGCCGTAGTCTATGCACTTAAGACCTGGCGACATTACCTCCTCGGTAATCGTTGCGAAATATTCACTGATCACCAAAGCCTGAAGTACATTTTCACCCAACCGGATTTGAATCTCAGGCAGAGACGTTGGGTTGAATTGATCACAGACTTCGACTTAGGAATAACCTACACCCCAGGGAAAGCCAACGTCATGGCTGATGCGCTAAGTCGTAAATCTTATTGTAACAACCTGATGTTACAACAAAGTCAACCGCTTCTCCATGAGGAATTTCGGAAGCTTAACCTTCACATTGTACCTCAAGGTTTTCTTTCCACCTTGGTGGCAAAACCTACCCTTACGGATCAAATTGTCAAAGCACAGAAGGTAGATCCGGGAATCTCCCGCATCAAGAGGAACATTCAGAAAGGAATTGCGAATTGTTTCTCCATTAATGATCAAGGAGTCGTATACTTCGGGAATCGATTAGTGGTTCCCAAAGTGCGCAACCTAAGGCGATTAATCCTTAAGGAAGCTCATGAATCTCCTCTCACCATTCATCCCGGTAGCACTAAAATGTATCAGGACCTACGCCAGAGGTTCTGGTGGACTAGGATGAAGAGAGAAATCGCTCAGTATATTGCAAATTGCGACGTCTGTCGTCGTGTAAAAGCAGAGCATCAACGGCCTGCTGGCACCCTTCAACCCTTAGCTATTCCTGAATGGAAATGGGATAAAATTGGTATGGATTTCATTACCGGTTTTCCCAGGACCAAGAGAGGGAATAATGCTATTTTCGTCGTGGTCGATCGTCTTTCCAAAGTAGCTCATTTCTTACCTGTTCGTGAGAGTATAACCGCTAGTCAGCTGGCAGATTTGTACATCTCCCGAATAGTGTCTCTCCATGGTGTTCCTTTGGAAATTAACTCGGATCGAGGAAGTCTTTTCACCTCTCGATTTTGGGAAAGCTTCCAAAATGCTATGGGAACCCGTCTCTCTTTTAGCACCGCTTTCCACCCTCAGTCAAGTGGTCAAGTGGAACGCGTCAACCAGATTCTAGAAGACATGCTTCGAGCCTCTGTTATCTCATTCGGAATGGACTAGGAGAAGTGCCTTCCATTTGCCGAATTCGCTTATAACAACAGCTATCAATCTAGCTTGGGTAAAGCCCCTTTTGAAGTTCTCTATGGACGACGATGTCGAACACCCCTTAACTGGTCAGAGACCGGGGAAAGAAAATTCTTTGGCCCGGATATGATTCAGGAAGCAGAAGAACAAGTTCGTATCGTTCGTGAAAAGTTGAAAACAGCCCAATCCCGTCAAAAGAGTCAATATGACCGAAAACATAAGGCTATGACTTTCGAGGTTGACGAGAAGGCTTATCTTCGGGTCACCCCTCTGAAGGGAACCCATCGTTTCGGTATCAAAGGCAAATTGGCTCCTCGTTACATTGGACCTTTTTGCATTCTTGCCAAACGAGGAGAAGTTGCCTACCAGTTGGAACTACCTCCGCACCTCTCCAGAGTTCACGATGTCTTCCACGTTTCTCAACTCAGGCGTTGCTTCTCGGATCCTATCCGTGAAGTGGACCACGAAACGCTTGATCTCCAAGATAATCTTACATATCGAGAGTACCCCATTCGTATCCTCGATCAAGCCGAACGTACCACCCGGCGTCATAATATCAAGTTTCTCAAAGTTCAATGGTCGCACCATTCTGAGGATGAAGCAACCTGGGAAAGGGAGGATCGTCTTCGACTCGAGTATCCCGCCTTCTTCCCGGAGGAACCCAAATCTCGGGACGAGATTCTTTTGAGTGGGGGTGAGTTGTCACACCCTAGCTAGTCATGCATTAGAGTGTTGCATCATGTTTACTCTTTCATCAGAAACTTGAAATGGGGATCTGTGAAACCCTCAGAATCATTTTGAAAATGACCCAAATAAAAATTTCTCCAAAAGGATCCAAGAAAATGCTCATGATGCCCTCTGAAAATATTGGACAGAGATAAAAATCAAACCAATATTTTTAGTGGCTCATGGACATTTATTTTGGGCATTTGGAATTAATGCATAAATATTTGCATTGGAAATATATTAATTATATATATTAATATATGTCCAAATATTATGCCATTCATAAAAGAGCTCTGGAATAATATATATAGCTCCTGCAAAAAATTGGCATAAGTTAAATAAATGATTTAATATATTATTTAAATCAAAACAAATGTCAGAAATTAGAAAACAGAAAAAAATAAAAGGGAGAAGCTTACCTGGGCTCCTCCCTGTGCAGCCCAGCCAGCTGGCCGGCCCAGCCAGCAGGCAGCCCAGCCCGTCTCCCTCCTCTGTCGTCTTCGTCCCGACAGAGGGAGGGGAGTGTGGCCGGCGCGCGCGCGCGCCACCGCGCCACGCCACCTCTCTCCCTGCCTGCCTGCCCTCCCCTCCTCGCCTCGATGCCCCTGGACGACGCCACGCCTCTCCCCCTGCTCTCTCTCACTCTCCCCCGGCTCTCCCTC